>NW_006922564.1:111741-112854 GCF_000298275.1 Orycteropus afer afer
ATCATCATCAAACTCATCAAAACCAAAGACAAAGACAGAATCCTGAAAGCAACACGGGAAAAACAAAAAGTTACTTACAAAGGTCAGCCAGTAAGAATAAGCTCTGATTTCTCAGCAGAAACCATGCAAGTGAGAACGCAATGAGATGGTATGTATAAAACCCTGAAAGAGAAAAATTTTCAACCAAGAATTATATACCCACCAAATTGCCCCTCAAATATGCTGGTGAAATTAGGAGATTTTCAGATAAGCAGAAACTAAGGGAATTTGTTAAAACCAGACCAACCTTACAAGAGATGCTATAGGGAGTCCTTTGAATAGAGAACCAAAATTAGCAAATAACAGCTGACCATTAATACACAAGATGACATAACCCAGAAACCATAGCTATGGACATATCCAAAGTAAAATGAGCTTACAAGATTGTAAACAGGAAACCAGAGACATCAATTTGTAAGTGAGGACAACTATAAGCAGAAAGAGGGAAAATACTGTGTAGTTACAGAACTTCTAAATGGAGACTTCCTAGAGGCAGAAGAAGTCTCTCTCTCTTGACTGATGGTTGAGGAAGACAGGTTCTTGAGAGAAACACATGCTCCTGAAAGAGACACGCGCTGCTGGTAAAGAGACGCAAGAGACATGCATTGCTGAGTGAGACACCGAGGGACACGCACTGTTGGGAGAGAGACTGTGAGAGACTATTAGGAGAGAGGCTGGGAGAGACACTGAGCATATTTCCTGAACTTGAATTGTAGCCTGGTGCTTCCCTAATAAACCGCATAATCTGTGGGAAAAAAAGAATACCATGGACTGGTAAAAGGACTAACAGATCTATCTTGGAAGAAGTGCAGCTGGAATGCTCCTTAGAATTGAGAATGGCCAGACTTAGTCTCACCTACTTTGGTCAAGTGTCACAAAGAAATTGTTCCCTGGAGAAGGATATCATGCTTGGTAAAGTGGAGGGTCAACGAGGAAAGGGAAGGCCCTCAACGAGATGGATTGACACAGTGTCTGCAACGATGGGTTCAGGTGTAGCAAGGATTGTGAGGCTGGCACAAGACTAGGCAGTGCTTCATTTTGCTGTGCATAGGGTCACTGTGAGTCGGAGATGAC
>NW_006922564.1:114101-128276 GCF_000298275.1 Orycteropus afer afer
TAAATAAATAAATAAAACATAATCTGGACTCATAGAGACCCCCTTTGGTTTTCCAAGGCAGTAAATCTTTATGGAAGTTGATTGCCCAGTCTTCCTTTCCCAGAGTGGATGAGGTGTTCTTATTATTTAAACAGATTTTCAATTTCTGTCAGATTTAAACAAATTTTTAATTTCATAAATCTGATGAAAATGCAGACATCATTTGGAAGTATATGTGAATTTAAATAGGAACTCTGATGGCGTAGTGCCATAGAAATTTGACTGCTAACCAGAAGGCTTGTGGTTCAAACCCACCAGCCACTCCTCAGAAGGAAGAATGGGCAATCTACTTCCGTAGAGATATCACCTGGGAAACTCAAGGAGGGCTTGCTGTGTGTTGGAATCAACTCCAAGACAGTGAATTTGGCTTAGTTTGGTGTCTTTAAAGCTCATCAAATGGTTTTTATTTCAATTTTTTAAGTGTAACTTTTTTTTTTTTTTTAATAAATCCAATGTTAACCAAAAACCTACTATATAAAACAAATTAAAGTAGAATTTCTCCAGTTACAGTGATGGGAAGGAAGTTGGAGCCTTAATCAGATCTTCACTCCCTTTTTCTCCTCTGCATTCCCTAAGGGGATTTGAGGAAACTAGTTTGAAAATCTCCGAGTCTAAATTCCTTACTTTTAAAATTCTCTAATTTTAAGAATCAGCAAAGAGTAAGAAAACAAACAAACAAAAAAACCTTATACCAGGTCCCACTCTAAGTGATCCTTGGGCTAGCAGCACAAATCCTTTCTGCCTTTCTTAAACCGTGGTCCAATGTTTTTCCATAGGATAATTAGTCCTTTCTTAATCCTGGAATCAATTCATGTTGCAACCAAAATGTATCCTGATGGCTATATTTTTAATCATTCCATTTTATGGTTATTAAAATTTCTCATTTTCATATAATTGCTAGATGTACAGCATTCACATGCCTGAGATTTCAAGTACAGCAGTTGTAATACATTGTATTGGATACTATGGGAATGTTAGGATAGAGAATGTTTTCAAATATTTTTGAACTTTTAGCTTCTGTTATTTCTGGGAAAACAGCAGCAGCAGCAGTACCAACAACAAAACGATTTTTAAAAAAAAGGACTGGGAGTCAGAGAAAAACACAAGAGGCAGCATGACTTAGTGAAAAGAGCAAGGACTTTGGAGTCAGATTGACTTGGTTCAACAAAACTGTACTGACCTTGGATGAATTACAAACTCGGAGCCTCAGCTGTTTTGTCTGTATAATGGAGACAATAATAGAATGCCTATAAAGAACCCATTAATAGGCAGGGGTTATAGTAGGGACAATACAACATAAGTTAATTTCCTTTCCTTTTTCACTCTAACCACTGTTCTTTTGGGGTTCTGCTTTAAACATATGAACTGGGTAACTTTTGCAAAGTCAGTTGTTTAAACTCACTTATGTCTCAGTTCCCTAACTCTAACATTCCATGATCATAAGAGTGCTATTATTTGCACAGTTTAAAATTTATCCTGCTATTTTCTAATAATAGTTTTCTGCTGTGAGTTTAAATAGTACTTGCACAAAGGAGTCATATTCTTTCTTCCATTAGTGGCATTATTCATCACAAAACAAGGTAATAAGTTTCAGTTTTCTTTTGAATTTTATTTTTCTATTTAAAACTCATAAATTTTGCTGACTAGAACGTACTGAAAGTTTTTTTTTTCACTTCAAGGAATTCTTATAACTCAAAAGCTCATCAACAGAAATATCTTTGTTTTCAAGTTTGCCACATAAAATAAAGAACTGTACATAGTTGTAAATACTGTTTCTCTACCTTCCTGATTCTAAGTCTCATTTGTGTTCTAGCACACAAAGCACAAAAGGCTGTAAAATTGTAACTGAGATTTATTTCAGATTAATAATACAGTGGAGTAATTTTAAAAGTGAAGAAAAAGTGGATACAAATCATTGCAGTGAGGGAAACTGATTGTCCACAAGAAGGAACTTTGGCTCCCAGGAGGTCTCTCTTTGTAGTTTGTGGGCAATACAATAGTTTCCTCTTGGGTCACTGGTAAAAAATGAGGTAAAGGTCTCAGTCCATTGTTCATCAGAAACTACCACATGATCATTACAGGCTATTTCTTAGGTAACCAGTAAGCTATTTTTACAAGAGAAAACAGAAGCTATATTATAGTTACCTATTTAATCAGATTAGCATTTCCCTTGGTCAGTGACCCCCTACAGTATAGATTTTAATGGTCTTGTTTGTTCCTTCTAGCAATCATGCTCTTTGAAAATATGTGGAGCTGGCCTGGTTTGTGTCGTAAAATCATTAGTGCTCTTTGTCTCTTAACAACTGCAAGGTGGAAACTCTTGTCTTACACATTTGTATTTTAAAGTTAAATTGTTTCCACATGAGATAATCAAGTACATTTTAATAAAATCTGGGTATTTGTTATAATGCCCCACTATCAAACAAGCAATCATGATAACACTAAACCAGGATGCTATTATAAACCATGAGTCATGAAAAAAAAATGCTATGTATGGATGCAAAAGAATGGCAGTTACACTGTTTTCTCAAACAACATATGGTCATATTGTTAATATTTGTATGTGATGAAAGAACAAGATTATAAAGGAAAGGTCAGTGTTGCGTATATTTCAATGAAAAGTCAAGGAGGAAAAGTAAGCAGAAATCAGAAATTAATAAGATTAGGATACTCAAAAAACAACATTTTATTTGAGTTTCAAATATATTAAAGGATAATAACTTAATGGGAAAATAAGATGCCTTTCTTTGAAAGCTTCCTGGTGTTTTGGTTAATGAAATCTATTTCTTCAAAGATTGTGACTGCATTTTTAAAACAACCAGATATATTCAAAATGTGTTCAGAGTTTCCCTAGCCTTTCCTTCATGTAAGATCTCCTTTCTTACTGAAGCCTGTTGTTGTTGTTGTAACGTGCCGTCGAGTTGGACCCGACTCACAGCGACCCCTCCTTGGGTTGCCGAGGCAGGATCACTGTGGAAGTAGATTACCCACCAGCCTTCTGGTTAGCAATCAAATGCCTTAGGCACTATGCTACCAGAGTTCCCTACTGAAGCCTAGTGGGATCAAAGTTCAGCTCGCATCCTGTCTGTTACCTTAGTTGGAAGCGAATAAGTAAATGTGATAATCAGTTCCTTAAGAACTGAGTAGGATAAAGGCTCTGCTCACACATCCTCTCCACAGTCACCCCTACCCTAACTAGAAACAAGTGAATAGGTATGTTAATGTGTTTCCTTACCTGTTCATTATTATTCCCACCCTGGTTAAGACAGATGGGTGTACATGATATCTCAAGAATCAAAGCTCAGTCCACAACCTGTCTGCTAACTGGGTTGGAGGCAGATAATTAAACAGGATAACTCAGTTCTTTAAGAACTGAAATGAATTGATGGTCAACTCACACATCCTCTCTATGTTATCCTCCTAGAAACAGGTGAATAGGTATGTTAATGTGTTTCCTTAAAGTTGTTTTTCAGGAAACAACTTGGAAATCAACTTTGGCCCTGGACTAGCACAGTGAGGCAAACAGGAACAAAGTTGCTCTGAACTGATATTCTCCCCTCTGCCCAAGGCCTGATCAGCTAATGACAGGAGGTCGATTTGACTCATCCCGTGCACAAGCACACTGCGTTAAAAATGACTGGCCCTTTAAACTGAGGTTGAGGAAGCTTCAGCCAATCCTCAGTTAATTCATGCCAAAATTCCTCAAGTTTTTATGAATATGTATAAGCCCTCTCTCCTAAAGTTTACAAAACTGTATCCCAACCTCCATTCAGGAAGTCAGATTTGGGTGCTAGCCCCTGTCTTCTTGCATTGCCAATTTGCAATAAATAATTTTCTCTCCCCTTAATCACTTGGTGTGTAAGCTAGTTATGCCTGATTGCATACTGGGCAGGGACCCACGTTTGTTCCGGCTTCATTACAACCATTTTCAAATATATTTTGGTGATTCAGACATCAGACAGAGTGCTCAAATGTTTAAAATGTGTGTGTGGCTATATAAGTTTACCCTGAATCAGAATAGGCTACACTTCTCTTTTTGCTCACAGTGTCTAGCACGTAGTGCACACAATAAAGCCTCCAGACTATACCTGAAGATTTTTGTAAAAGAATAGGGGTGATGCACAGCTAGGCTAGAAATCAACTAGTTACCTGATGCCAGCTGATTTCATGAGAGGGCACTATTCAGTCAATCACTTGAAAAGTACCCAGTGGCTGATTTTCTATTCTACTCTCTCCTCTTCTCTTTAAAAGCATCATTGTACCTAGCCTATGTTTAGCCATTTCTTCTTTGAGAAACAGAATGGTCTTCCTGTATGCATGTTCAAATAAACCCATGCTTTAACTTCTTTGTGTTTTAGTTATTTTAACAATCTTTAGATAAAACAATTGCAAATTGATAAACAGCAAGGTAACATTCTATTTCAGTAGAGACCTGAGGAAGTTTAAGAGAAGCCACATCATTCACTAATTTGTTTCTTTGAAAATCTAGACAATAACTGAATAGTTCTCAAACTCTTCCCTTTATAACTTGTGACTAAGGTAAGTTCAAAGTTCATCATTACCTCCCATAGCTGAAAACTTGCTTTAGTAATTAATTTCCACAGTAGGATCAAAAACAACCTAACAATGAAATTATAAAGTAACCCCTCCACAAATAAACAAACAAAAACAGTTGTCATAGAGTTGATGCCAGCTCATGGTGATACCATGTGTGTCAGAGTAAAAACTGTGCTCCATAAGATTTTCAATGGTTGCATTTTTTAAAGTGGATCACCAGGCCTTTCTTCTGAAGTGCCTCTGGATGGACTTGAACTTCCATTATTTTCATTACACTGTTTACATACCACCCAGGGACTGCTAGAGATCTTAATTATTTGCAAATGAATTTTGTTTTCATGGATTGACAGAAAAAAATCTAATTGATCTGGAGGTTTATTCAGCATAAATGCACAGATCAAAACAAGTGATTTCTTTCTTTAAATGTCTATCTGGGGGTCTTGTTTTATTTTGTTTAATATAACATTTATAATTAAGTCTTTCAATAGAAGTACCAGTAGTGACTTGTTTCAGAATTGGAAATCAGAGAAAATTATGATGCTCTCTCCCAATTTTTAAAGCAGATTAAAGAAGAAAAGCTTAAATATAGGCCTCTGTGAAGAAAACACAGCTGTGAGTAAGTTTTCTTAGAAAAGATCTACAAATACATGACACATAAATAAGTTTAGTGAAAACTGTAGCACTTAAAACATATTTGTGATTTGGATCCAATGTTGAATCCACAATGCCTTCTCCTAGTATTATACTTTTGTGAATAATTCTGATTCTCCTTAGAACAATATAGAGTTATGATAAATGACAAAAATCTATTCTCTCAATTAAAATTCTGTTTAACAGACTCTTCATTTAAATATTACTGTGCCATTCACTTATGAGAAGCAATAGGGCAACAGAGATTAAATAATCTATTTTGTTTTAGCTTTAAAATAACATATAGTTGCCTTTGTAGTTTGAAATAATTATAAGGAATATTCTTGAAAAACTAAAATATGGCAAAATAAATTATAAGGGTAAGTAACCAGTGGTATTTTGTTATTTAAACACAAAGAAAAACAAAATATTATCATCATTTTGCTAGGGGAACAAAAAAATTGAGGTTTTAACAATGACAATAGATTCTTAGATTTTTTTTTTTCAGTAAACTAATCATTAAATATTTATTGTTCCCCAAATATTTTAGTAGGTATATGGAATACCAAGGTGAACAGAACAAAATTCTTCTGTTGTTGCTATTGTTAGGTGTCACGGAGTCGGCTCCGACTCATAGCGACCCTATGTACAGCAGAACAAAACAATGCCCGGTCCTGTGCCAGCCTCACAATCCTTTCTGCACCTGAGCCCATCATTGCAGCCACTGTGTCAATCCATCTTGTTGAGGGTCTTCCCCTTTTTCACTGACCCTCCACTTTACCAAGCATGATATCCTTCTCCAAGAAAACTCTTCAAGTGAAAGAAATATCTAAGTAAAAAGAGCAATGCAAGGAAATGTAATAGAAATAGTTTTTCAAAAAAGTTGACCATTTTAGAATAATGTAGAAATCATATCAATATACTGTAATATTTTGAAAAAATATTATGTTCAACTCTTCTATTTGAATATGGCTAGATTGTTCAGAAAAAAAAAATGGAGAGTTTAATGTTGTATAGCAATAATACATCATATAAAATTTTGGGAAAAATATCCTGTTTTAAATTTAACACTTTTGAAATACTGATGAGACACTATTTTAATGCTTCAGGAACCCTGATTTCTGGCTTTAATGGAAGTTGGGGTAACCTACACAGGTCATTGCCTTAACTGTCCTTTTGAAACTTGAGCCTTGAAAGAATTGGTTCCAAAAGGTCACTTTTCAGTCAAATAATTGTTTAGATAAACCTGTAAGATCTTTTTGTCTTAGGTATTGTGCTCTTTTGAAGGATTCAGTCAGTTACAGGAAACTGACTCCAAGGGTCAGATGGGGAGCTACACTTAAGGTACGTTTTTAATCCTTTTAATTTTCTTCAGGACAATGTTGTATGAAAATCTTTCTTGACCACAAATTTGTTTTTCAGTTCTGATCCAGTCCTTTCTTCCATGGCAATGCTAATAAGATTTGACACAAGTGTTTCAAGGTTCTCTCATCTTTGGAATATTTTTGACACTCTAGATGTTATTTTAGACACTCTAAATGTTACCCAGATTTCCAAATGATATATTCAATAAACTTTAATACATTTCTACTTTTGGCTTAATATGATTTTTCTATTACCTCTGAATTGGTCACATTTTTTTTTTCCGATTCCAACCCATGCCAACCCCCTGTGCATCAGTGTACAACTGTGCTCCAAAATATTTTTTTTAAATACTATTGTATTTTGTTTTTTAGTATACATTTACACATACAGCAAACTAGACATCCATTTGACAATTTCTACACAAATTGTTCAGTGACATTAGTTGCATCTTTCACAATGTGTCAACATTCTCTTTAATTGTATTCTGGTTTTTCTGTTTCCAGTAATCTAGTTTTCCTATCTCCTTCTTCTCTCATCATTGTTTTAGAATAATTGTCAAAATTTTGCTCTTAAAATGATAGTTTCTTAATTGGGCACCAACACATAGATTGGTGTGCCATTCACAACATCAGTAAAAGGTGATCTTGGGGAGTAGTTTAAGTTCAAAGTTTAAAGAGTATCTCAGGTTGGTAGTCTCAGGGAGTCCTCCAGTCTCAACTGATCCAATAAATTCAGACTTTTAAAGAATTTGAGTTCTGTTCCACATTTTTCTCCCGTTCTGTCAGAGTCTTTCTGATGTGGCCCTGATTAGAATGGTCAGTAGTGGTAGGTAGTTGGGCACCATCTAATTTTTCTAGTCTCAGGGTAGGTGAGGCTGTGACTTGTGTACGCTATTTGCTCTAGAGACTTTCTTCTCTGAGCCTTTGGTTTCCTTCTTTCTCTTTTGCTCCTAATGAGCAGAGACAAACTGTTTCACCTTAGAAGGCTACTCACAGGCTTTTAAGATCCCAGATTCTACTCACCTCACTCTGCTGCAAAAAAAGGAACTTTGTGATGCCAATTGACTGAGTTGTCCCCTGAGACTAAGGTCCTAAGCCTTCAAAATGCAGAAAACCATTCTTGTAAGGTGTTTGGTTATATCTGAGAAGTATAAGTAACATTGAAAAAGGAAGAATGAAGAAGAGTTGATGCTTTTGAGTTGTGGCTTTGGCAAAGAATGCTGAAAGTACCATAGGCTGCTAAAAGAACTAATAAATCTGTCCTGGAAGAGGTATAGCCAGAATGCACCCTGGAAATAAGAATGACCAGACTTAGTCTCACCTACTTTGGTCATGTTGTAAGAGAGGATCATTCCCTGGAGAAGGATATCATGATTAATAAAGTGGAGGGTCAATGGAAAAGGGGAAATTCCTCAACAAGATGCACTGACACAGTGGCTGCAATGATGGGCTCAGGTATAGCAAGGATTGTAAGGCTTCCATGGTGTTGATTGTAGATCCAAGTAAAATGAAATATTTGACAATTTCAATCTCCTCTGCATTATTATGATGTTGCTTTTTGGTCCAGTTGTGAGGACTTTTGCTTTCTTTATGTTGAGATGGAATCTATAATGAAGGCTGTAGTCTTTGATCTTCATCAGTATGTGCTTCAAGTCTTCTCCACTTTCAGTAAGCAAGGTTATGTCATCTGCATATTGCTGGTTGTTAATGAGTCTTCCTCCTATTCTGATGTTGCATTCTTCTTCAACATTCCAGCTTCTCAGATTACTCAGCATACAGATTAAATAAGTTTGGTGAAAGGATATAACTCTGATGCACACTCTTCCTGATATTAAACCTAAATGTACACACATATGCCTATATACCTACATATATGACTATAGACTAATTTTTAGGTTCTTTTTGGTGTTGTTGCCAAATTATATACATGATATTCTTTAGCACAAGCACCCTTTTCTCTGAGTGCTTATTGGAGATATTGTTTACTGTGGTGATCCATTCACTGATACTATACCCATCATCTTCATCAGTATGCACTTCAAGTCTTCTCCACTTCCAATAAGCAAGATTCTGTCATCTGCATATTGCAGGTTGTTAATGAGTCTTCCTCCTGTTCTGATGCTGCATTCTTCTTCAACAGTCCAGCTTCTCAGATTACTCAGCATACAGATTAAATAAGTATGGTGAAAGGATATAACTTTGAAAGAACAAGTACATAAAGTCTGGAAAGTGATCCCTTCAGCATCCCTAGTAACCACCTGCTTTAGGTTGGGTTCTCTAGAGAAGCTACCTACAAGGAAGAAATACTCATAACAATCACAATCCTCATTTCTGCAACTAGTCACGTGGTTGTAGCCGATATTTAAAACTATTTTCTTCCACCATCTATTCTGTATTTCCTTTGTGCTCAGTGAGTACCTCAGTTGCTCATGGCTCCTTGCCTGTTGAGGTGACCCAAAACTTCATTCTTGAAGTGTCTGGGCCAATAGCAATTATGTCAGAATTTGATTGTTGTAGTTTTCCATTGACTTTAATCACAGGCATGGTAGTACTAAAAGACCTCATAAGTAATCTCCTATATTCTAGACATACCCTTTTTGCCTCCACTATGATATAACAATATGATTTCCCACTGGTAATAAGAGTCAATCACACCAGCCAATACAGTAACACCCTTCTTTGCATATTGATCCAGAGGCATGTGGAGACCACAATGGCCAAGTGACATTCTTAATTTCCAATCTAATGGAATCAGTATTGTGTCTCCAGGTGAGAGTATTATTTCCTTTGATACTGAGACTGCCAGGCCAACAGAGGATAGGGTCACAGTGACAAGAAGCAAAAATTTGGCAAGCGAATCACTAGGGGTAATAGCAAGTGGTGCCACTCCCATTTCCACCCCTTTGTTCCTGGACCATGAATTCTGGCTATTGGAGAAAGAGAACCACATGTTGGATGCTGGTTTATAGCATATATAGCTTCCTGGAGAATACTGTCCCAAACCTGAAAGGTATTGCCACCAAGCTGGTGCTATAATTGTGTCTTTAGAAGACAATTCCATGTTCTATCAAGCCAACTGCTTCAGGATGATGAGGAACATGGTAAGACAAGAGAACTCCATGAGAATGGGCTTATTGCTGTACTTCATTTGCTGTGAAGTGAGTCTGTTGACCTGAGGTGATATTGTGTGGAATACCATGATCATGGATAAGGCATTTTCTAAGTCCGCAGATGGTAGTTTTGACAGAAGCATGGCATGCAGGGAAGGCAAATTCATATTCAGAGTAAATGTCTGTCTGATTGCCCAAAGGAAAGGTTCATATTGTGGACTCAGTGTTCATTTCTGCTGCTGGCAGATTGGGCCCCTTTGTTCATGGGACCATTGGGCAATGACAGGAGTGGTTGGGCAAAGAGTGTCACTGGATTCCACAGAATGTACCCTCCTATCTGCTTGCTTATTAAAGTACTCCTCTGCTGAGGTCACCCTTTGTTGAGCATTCATGTAAGACACAAATATCTTCACTTCTTTGGCCCATTCAGAAAGATCTGTCCACATACCTCTTTCCCATAACTCCTTGTTACCAGTTTTCCAATTGTGTTCCTTCCAAGCCCCTGACCATCCACTGAAAATGAAAACGTTAGCCACAGCCCATGAATCAGTATGCAATTGCTCATCTTGCCTTCAATCTTTCTAAACAAAGTGAACAGCCAGGTACACTGCTTGAAGTTCTGCCCTTTGGGAGGATTTATCTTTACCACTGTCTTTCAGGGAGGTCCCAGAAAGGGGCAGCAGTGCTGCTGCTGTCCACTTCCTAGTGGTCCCTGCATATCACATAGAACATCTGTAAACCAGGCAAGAATTTTCTCTTCCTAAGTCAAATGATCATAAGGAACTCCCAATGAGACTATAGGTGCAGACTGAGAGAGGGAAGGTAATGTGACCAGATTGGAGACCATTGACATTTGAGCCACTTCTTCATTCAACTTACTTGTGCTTTCAGATCCTGCTTGAACTTGATCTCTTATATACCCTTTTCATTTAATGATGGAGAGCTGCTGTGCACTTCCAACTTTATGACTCTGTGGGTCAGACAATATCCAGTAAATAGGTAGCTCAAGCCAAATGATGAATTGGTGGACCATGATTAGGCATTCATTACCTACTAAGACCCAGTGTCCAGCCAAAAGCTATTTCTCAGGAGAGTGGTATCTGAAGAGGAAGGCAGGGCTTTGTCCCAAAATCCTATAAGTTCTGCCAAAGACTCCAAACAGCATCTCTGTCTGCCATTGACACTTCAAGTATAGGGTCAGCTGGATTATATCGCTCCTTTGGCACAGTGGCTTGCACAGAAGCCTGAATTGGTTGCAGAGTCTTCTGTTGTTCTGGGACCCACTGAAAACTAGCAGCTTTTCTAGTCACTTGATGAATAGGCCAGAGTAACACATCCAAATGAGGGCATGTTGTCTCCAAATCCAAAGAGGCCCACTAGGCATTGCACCTCCTTTTTAGCTGCCGGAGGAACTAGAGGCAATAACTTATTCTTCGCTTTAGTAGGAATATCTTAACATGCCTCAGACCACTGGACCCCTAGAAATTTCACTGAGGTGGAAGACACTCGAATTTTCTTGGGTTAATTTTCCACCCTTTAGCACTTAAATGACATACCAGTAAGTCTAGAGTTATTGACACTTCTTCTGTACTAGAAGGAGCTCTATTGGCATAGTGGATAAGGGACTTGACCAGAAGGTCAGTTGTTCAAACTCACCAGCTGCTCCAAGGAAGGAAGATGGGGTGATCTACTTCTGTAAAGATTTACAGCCTCAGAAACTTAAAGGGGATTGCTATAAGTCAGAAATGTCTCAAAGACAGTGGGTTTGGTTTTTGGATGTCCAATCAGCATAATGCCATCAATGTAATGGACTAGTATGGTGTTTTGTGTAAGGGAAAGGTAATCAAGTCCCCAGTGGATTAAAGTATGATGTAATGCTGGAGAGTTGATATTCCTCTGAGTTAGAATGGTAAAGATGTATTGCTGGCCTTGTCAACTGAAGGCAAACTTCTTCTAGTGATCCTTTGAAACCAGAATTGTGAAAAAAGAAGCTTTGGCCAGACGAATAGTTGTATACTACCTACTGGGAGATATATTAATTAGCTCAAGCAGTGAAACCACATCTGGAATAGTAACTATAATTGGAGTCACCATCTGGTTAAATTTAGGATAATCCAACGTCATTCTTCAAGATCCATCTGTTTTTTGCATAGGCCAAATAGATGAGTTAAATGGGGATGTGGTGGGAATCGCCATCCCTGCAGCTTTCAAGTCATTGATAGTAGCACTAATCTCTGCAATCCCTCCAAGAATGTGATATTGCTTTGGGCTTACTATTTTCCTAGGTAAAGAGGATTCTAATGGTTTCCAGTTGGCCTTTCCTACCATAATAGCCCTTATTCCATGTGCCAGGTATCCAGTATGAGGGTTCCACCAGTTGCTGAGAATTTCTATTCCAAATATGCATTATGGAACTGGGGAAATTATTACAGAATGGGTCCAAGGACCCAGTGGACCCACTGTGAGATGGACTTCAACTGATACTTCATTAATAACTTGAGCTCCATATGTCCCCACTCAGATTGGTGTGCCACAGTGACATTTTTGGTGTCTTGGAATTAATATCAGTTCACAGCTATTGTCCAGTAATCTCTGAAAAGTATGATTACTACCTTATCCCAGTGAACAGTCTTTCTCATAAAAGGCTATAGGTTCCTTTAGGGAAGGCTAGGAGAAAGGTTAACAGTATGAGTTTTCAGCAGTGCAGGAGGGTCCTTCCTCAAGGAGACCTGGCCTCACTTTCATTCAAAGAGATGCAGATCTGTTAACTGGCTCAAGCCTGGGAATTGATTGAGGAATCATGACTCTCTATTCAGGTGATCAAGTTAGACTGCTACTTACTTGACCAAGAATTATTCTTCTGGTAAAGATCAAGTCAATATTTAGTGGATATCTGATCTATTTCACTCCTAGAGCCACCATACATAACTAGCCAATGCCACAAGTCCATATGAGTCAGATTATTTTCTTTACTGCTTTCACACTACTCTCCATTACAATCACCATGCCCACCTTGTCTTTGTCTATTAAGTGCTGCCACATGGCCCTTACTGCCACAGAGTCCAATCAGCCTCATTATTGTTAGATATCTTAATTCAATTAGGGCAGTTTCCACTGTCAAATCTGACTTACATAAAGTAGCAATCACAGAAGACTTCAAGGATGCTGAGGCTCCCTTCCCAAATTTGTTCCTCACCATTATGATAAAAAGTGTGTCCTCTGTGCACTACAAGTGTGGATCTATGGGTCTAACTTGATAACCCACTCTAGCATGACAATTTTTCTAAGCCTTTGGATACTTTCTTCTACAGTGTTTCAAAGCAACTTTGACCCAACCAAATAAACTATTAGATCCTTTCTTAACCTCTGGAAGTATCTGTGTCCAAATCATTAAACTTAGATCCAACATAATGTTGCTTACACCATTATGCCACATCCTTAATAGCCATTCCCACACATATTCTCCAGGTTAATGTTTGTATATATTGGTAAAATCAAACTGTTATTTCAAGTGTAGCATACATCTTCCTGGGTCATATTTTGTACTTTGCCTTTTGGGGTTCACTGGGACTTAAGTCTGGCTATAGGTATAGAAGCAACAGTAAGTGCTGGCAGGTGGTTCCTGGGAATGTTCAGCAATGTCTTGTAGGGCATTTGCTTCAGAAAATTCCCAGACAAAGTTCCAGGCACCACCCCAGGTGATATTTCAGACAATGACTCATCAGGCACAATAGAATTAGTCTCATTAAATGGGGATAAGAGGGCTGATTCTGCTGGCAAGAGTGATTCAACAGAATTTAGGGGTTCAGTGTTCTCCATTGCCTGATTTTCTTCTCATAAGTCCCCATCCCAAGTTTCAGGATCCTGCTTCTTCACAATCAATGCCTTCATTTTAACTTAAGACAACATTCTAGGTTGGGAATTCAGTTGGTGTTGTAACTCAGCCTCCCTTATGATAAGACTCTAGGTTTGTTTTTCAGCAATATCAGCTCTGTTACTATAAGAAAAAAAAGGCTTTCTTTCAGGGTATGAGTGAAAACATTCAAGTTTTTTATTTGGTGTTTAAGCTGTGACTCTGAAGCCCTGAGTTCATTTCTCTTTGTAATCATTTTTTTTTTTTTTTTTCTAGCATAAGTGGAACCAACCAACCAGCTTTCTTATACTTCTCATTCTCACAAAACTTCAGAAAAATATCAAGGGTGGCAAGTCCCAAGTCTGTGTGTCAGATGTCAAGCTGGAGGCTTCTCATGAATCAAGTGCTAACGATCCCCAAATTGGCAGGCAATACAGAAGGCTGCTGACTGTGGAGGCTGAAAAATCCAAGAGTTGCAAGTAAGATGGCAGTCTACTGAGTCACAGGCTGTGAAAGGAACAATCCTAAGATAGGCAGGCAGTAAGCAGACCATGGGTTCAAGTCCAATGATGATTAGCCAGATGCAGGATCCAGGTCAAGCAAAAAGCCAGAGACTGTTTCC
>NW_006922564.1:128381-136898 GCF_000298275.1 Orycteropus afer afer
TCTTATAGGAGCTCTGGTGGCATAATGCCTAAGGCATTTGACTGCTAACCAGAGGGCTGGCAGTTCAAACCCACCAGCCACTCCTCAGAAAGAAGACTGGGCAATCTACTTCTGTAATGATACTGCCTCAGAAACCCAAGGAGGGGTTGCTATGAGTCGGATCCAACTCGAGGGCAGTGAGTTTGGTTTTGTTTTTATCGTCATAAAAGTGGATCATGCAATGTTTGTCCTTATATTATTGACTTATTTCACTTAGCATTAAGTTCTCCAGATCTATCTATGCTATAATGTGTTTTGTGGGCTCATAATTGTTTTTTACAGTTGTGTAGTATTATATTGAATATGCATATGACATTTTCCTTATCCATTCACACATTGAAGGCTACTTAGGCTGTTTCCATTTGTTTGCAATTGTGAATGATGCTGCAATGAACATAGATGTGCATAGGTCTGTTCGTGTTACTTCTATTATATCTCTAGGGTATATAAGAGTGGGATTGCTAGATTGTAAGGTAGTTCTATTTCTGATTTTGTAACGGAGCCCCGTATAATTTTCATAGTTATTGTACCGTTTTACAGTCCCACCAGGAATGGATAAGGATTCCAATCTCACCACACCTCGACAACATTTGTTGTTATGTGGCTTTTTATTATTATTATTTTTTTTTTTGTCAGTGCCATTTTAGCTTGGGTGAGATGGTATCACATCGCAGCTTTCATTTGCATCTATCTAATTGCCAATCATTTAGAGCATCTTTTCATGTGTTTATTGGCCAGTTGGATGACCTCTTTGGTGAAATATCTGTTCACATCCTTTGCCCATTTTTTAATTGAGTTGTTTTGTCTTTTTGTTCTTGTTTTGTTCAAGTTTTCTACATATTTTAGAGACTAGACCTTATTGGGTATGCCATTTCTAGTCTGTAGGTTATTTTTTCACCCATTTGATAAAGTCTTTTGATGAGCATATATTTTTCATTTTCATGTAGTTTTTGTTGTTAGGTGTTATCAATTGTTTCCAACTCATAACAACCCTATGTACTCACAATGAAATACTGTTCAGTCCTGCATCATCCTCACAATCATTGCTAAATTTGAGTCCATTTTTGCAGCAACTGTGTCAATCTGACTTGTTGATAGTCTTCCTCATTTTTGCTAATCCTCTACTTTATCAAACATATCCTTTATCAAGTTACGTCATCTGCATATCACAGGTTGTTAATAGGTCTTCCTCTGGCCCTGATGCCACATTCTACTTCCTAGAGTCCAGCTTCTTGGATTTGCTCAGCATATGAATTGAAAAAATATGGTGAAAGTATATAACCCTGACACATACCTTTCCCAATTTTAAATCATGCAGTGTCTCCTTGTTCTGTTTGAAGGATTGCTTGTTGCTCTATGTACACGTTCCTCATAAGCACAATAAGTGTTCTGGAATACATTCTCCATAATGTTATCCATAATTTGTTATGATCCACACAGTCCAATGCCTTTGTATAGTCAATAAAACACAGGTAAACATCTTTCCAGTGTCTGATTTTAGACAAGATCCATCTGATATAAATGATATAAACAAGGATATCCCTCATTCCACATCATTTTCTGAATCTGGCTTGAATTTCTGGCAGATGCTGTTGCTGTACCTCTGCATTCCTACTACCATGTTTTTGAATTATTTTCAACAAAATTTTACTTGCATGTGATACATTTTATGACATCCCGTTTTCCCATTTATCTAATTTGTCTTCTGCTATTTGTGCATTTGTGGTTATGTTTGTTTGCCTATTTAAAAAAAGAAGGAAAAAAAAAAAAGCAGGACTTTTAACTGGTTCATGCTCATTCAACCCAGTGTACCTCCACCCCAGATATACTACACCACCAGAATCCATACCACAACAAGATTCCAAAGTGATTCTCATGAAAACATTATATATGATTCCCCTGTATACATGAGAATCACCTGAGAATCCTGTCAAATTATAGTTTCTGATTCAGTATATCTGGAATAGAAATGTAAATTCTCAGTTCCAAGGTCTGAAAATTAGGTCACACAATTTTCTTCCTGTGTTTTTTTTCCAGGAACTTAATAATTTTAGATTTAACATTTAGGTCTTTGATCGATTTTCTGTTTGTTTTTACATATGGTGTGAGTTATAGGTCCTGTTTCTTTTTTTTTTTTCTTTTTTAACATTTTATTGTGATTCAAGTGAAAGTTTACAGAGCAAATGTGTTTTCCATTCAACAATTCATAAACATTTTGTTTCCTGACATTGATTACATTTCCACAATGTAAAAGCACTCTTCTCACTTCCTCTCTGTGTTTATCATTTCTATTCATGCTTCTTTCTTACCCCTTCTTGCTTTCTGATATTTATACCTGGACAAAAGGCATTATTTTGATCTCTTATGACTGATTTTTCTAAGAAGGGCATACTCCTCTAGTGTTATTGTTCATCTTATAGGCCTGACTATTGCCTCCCTGAAAGTTGAGTGACTGAGATGAGTTCAGTTCCAGTCCTGAAGGGTGACTAAAGTATTGGAGGTTTCTGAATAGTTGCTCTTGTTGTCGTTAGGTACTTGTCCAGTCAGCTCCAATTCATAACAACCCTATGTACAACAGAATGAAACACTGCCCAGTCCTGTGCCAACCTCACAATCATTGCTATGCTTGAGCCCATTGTTGTAGCCACTGATTAAGTCAATTTCATTCAGGGCCTCCCCCTTTTTCATCAACCCTCCACTTTAACAAGCATGATAAAGTTTTACAGGAAATGGTCCCTTCTGAAAAAATGACCAAAGTAGGTGAGATGAAGTCTGACCATTCTTGCTCGAAGGAGCATTTTGGCTTCACTTCTTCCAGGACAGATTTGTTTGTTCTTCTGGCAGACCATGGTACTTTCACCAAAACCATACCTCTAAAGCATCAACACTTCTTCAGTTTTCCTTATTCGTTGTCCAGCTTTCACATGAATATGAGGCAACTGACAACACCGTGGTTTGAGTTAGGTACACCTTAGTCTTGTCTTCAAAGAGACATCTTTGCTCTTCAGCACTTTAAAGAGGTCTTTTTTTTTTTAAATTCAATACTATTTTTATTATTTTTTAAAATGCATTTTATTGAAATATAATTTATGTACAGTGAAATTCACAAAATTAAAGTCACATGGATCAATGCTTTTATTTATTTATTTTTATTTTTTTGCAGGGTTTCCTCCCCTCCCTTCCCACCCCTTGGCAACCAACAAAGAAAGTTTCTCTCTCTATGTAAACCTTTCCTTGACCTTCCACAACAGTGAACTAATACTTTACTTGTCCTTCTGTGATTGACTTATGTCACTCAGCATAATTTCCTCCAGGTTCATCCATATTACGCGGTGTTTTGCAGACTCTACATTATTCTTTAGTGCTGTATAGCATTCCATTATGTGTATGTACCCTAGTTTGGTCATCCACTTTTCTGCTATAAATCTTAAGAGGTAAGTCCCTTGCCAGATATGTAATTATCGGCAAATATGAATTTGTTGCTGTCATTTTTGTTATGTGCTTCTTCGTGGTGTCAATTTCTGTGTTCCATATAATTTTCTTTGCTGAGCTTGTCTTATTTATGAGTCATATTATCACTTCCTTCATTGCTATTGTTTTAATATTTGCTGAATATTTATGCTGATGCTCTTTTTTGATGTGAAGGTTTATAATTTTTCTTTGAGGTTACCCTGTGATTTATAGTTTTCTTCCCAAGTTTAGATGAGTCCATTCTATCTTGTAGTTGTCTTGACTTCCCTACCATATAGAAGTTCTGTAACAACACAGTTTTTTCCCTCTTTTTGGTCTGTAGTTGTCCTCATTTGTCAATTGATGTCTCTGGTTCCCTGTTTGCACTCTTCTAGGCTTATTTACTTTGGATACTACCACAGCTGGGTTATATCATCATGTGTGTTAATGGTCAGTTGTTGCCTGTTATTGCTTCTCTGTCCAAAGGGCTCCCTTTAGCATCTCTTGTAAGGTTGTTCTGGTTTTAACAAATTCCCTTAATTTCTGCTTATCTGGAACTGTCCTAATTTCACCATCATATTTGAAGGACAATTTTACTAGGTACACAATTCTTGGTTGAAATTTTTTGTTTTTCCCATGCTGCTCTCATGATTCTTTGTCTTTGGTTTTGGTAAGTTTGATGATGGTATGTCTGGGTGATTTTTTTTGGGGGGGGTCTATCCTGTTTGGGGTTCATTGGACTTCCTGAATGGATATATTCTCATCTTTCATCATACCAGGAAAATTCTCTGCCAACAAATCTTCAACAATTTTCTCTGTGGTTTTATTTTTCTCTTCCTGTTCTGGAATTCTGATTACATGTAGGTTATTCCTTTGGATGGTATACCACATGAACCTTAGGTTTTCTTCATTTTGTTTTGATCTTTTTTCTGATTGATCCCTTTCCAAAGAAGTGTGCAGGTATTTGCCTTCAATCACCCTAATTCTGTCTTCCATTAATTCAATTCTGCTCTTTTGCCCATTCAGTGTCCTATCTATTTCTGAAAATTTAGTATTAATCTTCTGGATTTCTCTGTGTAGATTTTGTATCATTTCTAATTTTTCATTTATTTTGTGATTTCATTCTTGTATTGTCTTTTGAAATTGTTCTAGGGTTTTCTCTGTGTTTTCCTTGATCTGTCTCTCAATTCTTTGAAGATACTGAAATACAATTCTTTTGAATTCCTTATCAGGGAATTCCAATGCTGCATCTTTCTCAGGGATATGTTTTGAGTCTGTGTCCTGGTCTCCTGTTTCTCTTGCTTTATCTTGCTTCTTTGTGTGGACTGTGATGCTCTGTTGTCTCCAAGGCATTGTGACATTTTTGTGTTTATATTTAATTATTGATTGTATATTGGAGTGACTTGCCCACAATTTTCATTTTCTTTGTTTTGTTTGTATGTAATCTACGCAAGCAGGGTACTGTGCTCCTCTATTTGCTAGTTCACAGCACTTATACACTCACCATCTGTCTTCTTTCCTGTTGTCAGCCTCTGGTATGTCCCTGCCAACCTTGGCAAATGGAGCCTATTCTTAGGTCCTTGGAATCCGAATGAGAATGCTATCACTTTAAAATCCAAAATTGTTGCCACTTGTAAAGTTTCAAAATGGCTGTGCTCTCGGTCACTTTAAATCTCCAAAATGGCTGCCACATGTAAACAATCAAAATACTGCCTCCTCCAGACAGTGGAAAGTCAACAGCTCAGGTTCTCTCCCTCCTTGTTGTTTCCCTTCCTAGTCATAGGCCACCAGCCTAGTCATCCCTGCAGCCACCAGCGTAGTCATCCCTGCAGCCATTGGTGACAAAGGTTGATCTTCAGGTCGATTCTCATGTCCTAACACCACATGGAAATATTCAGGCTGTTGGTCCCTGCAGAGTAGCTGACGGTCTGCAGCTCCAAATGTCTCTGTACTCACAGTTTTCGTTCAGGTTTTTCCAGTAGTTGGTGCCTAATCCACTTCTGCATAGTTCCTTTCAAAGCTCAGGGCTCCAGGATTATCTTCTGTATTTCTGTCAATTGGTTTCTCTTTTCTTTGTTGAAGAAGGTCTGTGTCACTTGTCTGGTTATTCCTCTATCTTACCGGAAGTCCTGTTGTCCGAATTCTTGACTGCTGCTTCCATTGGTGTTAATTGTAGAACCAAACAATACGAAATCTTTAACAAGTTCAATCTTCTCTCAATTTATCGTAATGCTGCTTATTGGTCCAGTTGTGAAGATTTTTATTTTCTTTATGTTGAGTTGTAATCCATGCAGAAGACTACAGTCTTCAATCTTCATTGGTAAGTGCTTAAAGTCATTTTCACTTTCAGCAAGCAAGGTTGTTCCATCTGCATATCGCAGGTTGTTAATGACTCTTCCTCTAATCCTGAAGCCTCATTCTTCTTCATATAGTCCACCTTCTCAGATTGTTTGCTCAGCATACAGATTAAGTATGGTGAAAGGATACACTCCTGACACATTCCCTTCCTGGTTTTAAAGCATGCAGTATCCCCTTGTTCTGTTAGAAGGAGAGCCTCCTGATCAATGTACAGGTTCGTCATGAGCAGAATTAAGTATTCTGGAATTCCCTTTCTTCTCAATATTATCTATTATTTGTTATGATACACATAGCCAAATGCCTTTTCATAGTCAATAAAACACAAGTAAACATCTTTCTGGTATTCTTTGCTTTCAGCCAATATCCATCTGACATCAGCAATGATAGTCCTCATTCCATGTCCTCTTCTGAATCCAGCTTGCATTTCTGGAAGTTCCCTGTCAATATATTGCAGCAACCGTTTTTGAATTATCTGCAGCAAAATTTTACTTATAGGTGATATTATTGATATTGTTTAATAATTTCCACATTTTGTGGGATCACCTTTTTTTGGAATGGGCAAAAACATGGATCTCTCCCAGACAATTGACTAGGTAGCTGTCTTCCAAATTTCTTAGCATAGACCTCCAGCACAGCACCCATTTGTGGAAACATCTCAATGGGTATCCCATCAATTTCTAGAGCTGTGTTTTTTTTTTTTGCCAATTCCTTCAGTGGAACTTTTATTTCTTCCCTCAGTACCATCAGTTCTTGATCATATGGCCCCTCCTGAAATGGATGAACATAGACCAATTCTTTTTGTACAGTGACTCTGTGTATTCCTTTCATCTCCTTTTGATGTTTTCAGCATCATTCAATATTTCACCCATAGAATCTGACAATACTGCAACTCGAGGCTTGAATTTTCTCTCTAGTTCTTTCAGCTTGAGAAATGCCAGGAATGCTCTTCCCTTTTGGTTTTCTAACTCCAGGTCTTTGCACATTTCATTGTAATAAATTACTGTTTTCCTTAGCTGCTCTTTGAAGTCTTCTGTTCAGCTCTTTCATCTTGTCATTTCTTCCATTTGCTTTAGCTACTCTTCACTCTAGGGCAAGTTTCAGAGTCCCTTCTGATATCCATTTTGGTCTTTTCTTCCTTTTCTGTCTTTTTAATGACCTTTTGCTTTCTTCATATATGATATTCTTGATGTCATCCCTCAGTTCTTCTGGTTTTCAGTCATTGGTGTTCAAGGCATCAAATCTATTCTTTAGATGGTCTCTAAATTCAGATGGGATATAATCAAGGTCACATTTTGGCTCTCGTGGGCTTGTTTTAACTGTCTTCAGCTTCAACTTGAATTTGCATATGAACAGTTGATGGTTTGTTCCACAATCAGCTCCTGGCCTTATTGTGGCTGAAGATATCGAGCTTTTCCGTTGCTTCTTGCCACAGATACAGTCTATCTGATTTGTGTTTATTTCGTCAGGAGAAGTCCACATGTATACCTGACATTTGTGTTGTTGAAAAAAGATATTTGTAATGAATATGTCATTGGTCTTGCAAAATTTTATCATGTGATTTACAGCGTCATTTCTATCACCAAGGCAATAATTTTCCAACTACTGGTGATTCTTCTTTGTTTCCAAATTTTGCTTTCCAATCACCAGTAATAATCAACATATCTTGATTGCATGTTTGATCAATTTCAGATTGCAGAAGTTGGTAAAAATCTTTAATTTCCTCATCTTTGGCTTTGGTTGCTGGTATGTAAATTTGAATGATGGTAATATTAACTGATCTTTTTTGTAGGTGTATGGATATTATCTTATCATGGACAATATTGTGTTCAGGATAGATCCTGAAACTTTCTCTGTGACAATAATTGCCACACCATTCCTCTTCAATTTGTCATTCCCAGCATAGTAGATCATATGGTTGTCTAACTCGAAATGGCTAAAACCAGTCTTTCAGCTCACTAATGCCTAGGACAGTGATTTTTTGTGTTCCATTTCACTTTTGACAACTTCCAGTTTTCCTAGAGTCATACTTTATTCATTCTATGTTCTAATTATTAATGAAGGATCTCTGGTAGCATAGTGCCTAAGGCACTTGACTGCTCACCAGAAGGCTGGCGGTTCAAACCCACCAGCCACTCCTCGGAATGAAGGTTGGGCAATCCTACTTCCGTAGTGATACTGCTTCAGAAACCCAAGGAGTGGTCGCTATGAGTTGGGGCCAACTCAATGACAAACAACAACAACAATTATTAATGAATGTTTGCAGCTGTTTCTTCTTATTTTGAGTCATGCCACATCAGCAGATAGAAGTCCTGAAACCTTTAGTCCATCCACATCATTAAGGTCAACTCTACTTTAAGGAGGCAGTTGTTCCCCAATTGTATTTTGAGTGCCTTCTGACCTGAAGGGCTCATCCTTCAGCACGATATCGGAAAAAGCTTCAGGGCTATTCATAAAGTTTCTAGCACTATATCAGACAGTTTTTCATTGTTATTCATAAGGTTTTAATTGGCCAGTTCTTTGAGAAGTGGCTGTCCCCTTCCTTCTTATAAGCCTGTTTTAGTCTGGAAGTGCCACTGAAACCTGTCTAACACGAGTGATCCTGCTGGTATTTGAAATACTAATCACATAGCCTCCAGCCTCACAGCAACATGCACCTTTCACAGTAGGACA
>NW_006922564.1:137513-138581 GCF_000298275.1 Orycteropus afer afer
GAGTCAAACCCGACTCATAGCGACCCCTCCTTGGGTTTCCAAGGCAGTATCACTACGGAAGTAGGATTGCCCAACCTTCCTTCCGAGGAATGGCTTGAAGATAGGCTTATTTAATTTAAATTTAAAAATACATCATAGCCACAAGTGAGTGGAGAGCAAGAGACCACCTAGTGGCCAGATATCAGTTGATCTCAGTAAAAGTGGGAGGGCAAGGCTCAATAATGTTAAGATTAGCCAATGGTTGATCTATTCTTCCCCGTCCTCTTCTCTTCATAAGCTCAATTGTAACTTGCTTACTTTGAGCCATTTGCTTTTTTTTGGAATCAGAGTTGTCTCCTTATATACATGTAGAATAATTGCTCTTAAAATCTTTACATTTCAATTTCCTTGAATCTTGATTATTTTTAACACCAGTTTACAGAGCTCTGGTGGTGTAGTGCCTAAAGCATTTGACTAACCAGAAGGCTGGTGGTTCAAACCCACTCCTTGGAGGAAAGATGGGGCTATCTACTACCATAGAGATACCACCTTGAAAACCCAAGGAGGGGTAGCTATGAGTCAAATCAACTTGACAACAGTGAGTTTAGGTTTTTTTTTTTTTTTGGGTAAGGGTGCTTTGTGTGTGCTAAAGGGTCAGGGAGGCCCCATCTTCTGACCTCCTCTAACCACACAAGAGGAAAACAGATTCACCATCGATAACCCAAGGAATGTTACTGTGAGGCCAGACATGCTGCCTCCTTCCAGCCCTTTGATTAACTCTGACACCAACTGTTCCTCCTGCAGCACCCACCACCTTTCTGCTAGGTTTGATAATTTGCTGCAGTGGCCACACAAAACTCACAGATTATGGGGTTTAATAGGGAAGCACCAGGCTACCATTCAAGTTCAGGAACAATGCTCAGTCTCTCTCAGCCCGCCATCTCTCAGCCAACAGTCTTTCACATTCTCTCTCCCAGCAGTGCGTGTCTCTTAGTGTCTCTCTCAGCAATGTGTGTCTCTTTCTTATCAGCTTGTGTCTCTCAGGAACGTGTTCCTTTCAGCAGCACATCCTTCTCAGCCACTAGTCAG
>NW_006922564.1:138726-144161 GCF_000298275.1 Orycteropus afer afer
ATTACTTTGTGCTACTCCCAACAGAAGTACCCCAGGTGGATAACATTTACAATCAGGAGCTCCTCAGTTGCTCACGGCAAATTCCACCACTGAGTTTACAAAGACTTATGGCTAGAAAAGCCATACCAGGTAATTTACTACAAGGCAGTGTGTTATATCTATAGAGATATAGCTTAATATTAAAGGTTCTTTCAGAAGAAAATGTTTACTAATTTTCACTGACATGTAAGTATGAAGTTGTTAGTTTGATCCCTTTCCCAAGGGTTTTCGAAATTAAGGCCTTAACTCTAGGGATTGAAATCTTTGACATATTTGTAAAGGGATTCTATCAGTGTTGTGTTGAGTTCCTGAAGATAAGGGTGATCTTTAAAATGTACCAGATTGGTGGATACCTTCTCCAATTAAGTGCATGTCCACTGTTGCTTTCACTTCTCACACCAAAAATACACTGTTTGTTCCACATTTCAAATATAATGGTTTAAGTCATCATCTCCCAAACAGGAATATGCACAATTATTTTTGTTCTTAATATTTTATTGTATTTTTGGAGAAAGTATACACAGCAAAAGAGGTTCTCATTCAACAATATCTACACATAATTCTGCAGCTTTGGTTATGTTCTTCACATTGTGTCAACATTCACATTATTTCCGTTCTAGTTGTTTCATTCCCTTTAACTCAGTTTCACTGCTGCCCAAACTTCTTATCTATGCTTTAGGGTAACTGTTGTCCATTTAGTTTCATGCAGTTTTTTTTCAAAGAACACTGTACTCAAGGGTGACATTGTTTTCTTTTCAGGCTAAACTGCTATTTAGTTAAAAGGTGAATTCAGAGTCACCTGAACAGTTTTGGTTCAAGGATTAAAGAATACCTCAGAACAATCGTCTCAGGGATTTTTCCATTTCTATGGGTCTTGTAAATTGAAATTCATTGAGAATTTGAAGTTCTGTTCCACAATACAATTACCTTCAAAATGAGATTTGCCTTGACTAAAATAACTTAAGAATACCTCTCATTTGTCTTAGAAAAATTTTCCTAATCCTGAAAGTGCATAAGCTTCTGTACTAGCCTCTTAATAATTTATCTATTAAAATAGCTTTTTGATCCTACAAAATGCTCTACCACAGAAAAGTGACAAAGGATGATGACTATTGCTCAGCCATTTTATCTGTCAATGAGAAATAAATACAATTCAATTAAATAAATCTTAATTCAAAAAATGTCTATGACACATACATGCTATGTGCCAGTGGAAGTACAGATCATGTAACATTATTACATTATGGTGCTTACAAGTTAGGCATTTGTGCTGAATCATCTACCATCAGTTTGTTGTTGTTACTGGTTGCACAGATTTTCAAAAAATCTACAATGTCAGGTCCAAGCTTACAATCTGAGGCTGTATGATACAGTGACATTAACTAGCCTACCAAGGGACAGAATCCATCACCTTAGCTTCATTAATCGTCCACTGCACACTCATCAAACATTTAACTCATAATTATTTATTGAAATTTTTGTTTCCATTTTTTTTTGTCTTTGCTGCTGGAGACTCCAAAGCATGAAAGATTTTTTTTTCATTCTTCTATCTTGAAAAAGTAGGAAAGCCTCTACTGAATATTGGCTTCTTGTCTCAGTAGTGATTTAATGGCTTTTGTGCTTCAGGGTCCAAAACTGAAATTTAAGGCATCAGGAAGATCCAATCATTGATTAGAGGGTGGAGGCTTTTTCAGGTTTAAGGGAGAGACACTAAAGTTGAATGTTTAAGGAGCTTGAATGATTATGGGACAATCTACTTCTGTAGTGATACTGCCTCGGAAACCCAAGGAGGAGTCTCCGTGAGTCGGTTCTGACTGGACGGCACATAACAACAACAACAACAGTGAGGAAATAGTTTAACTGAAACCAGGAAAGAGATACATGTTTTGGAGTATCTGTGACAAAGTACATTTGACATTACCTAGGAGATTTACTAGACGTTTCTCATGCCCTACTAAGACATGCAAGGAGGGTAAGCAACCACCTCCAAAATGGACTATGGGAGCTTAGGCAATGAGCATTTCAGTAGTTATCAAAGTAAACTAAATATCATAGGGCCTTCAAATTTTACTTTCCCTGTAAAACTAAAACAAACAAATAAAAAAAAAAAATCAGTGCTGTTGAGTGTTGAGTTGGATCTGACTCATAGTGACCCCTCCTTGGGTTTCTGAGGCAGTATCACTATGGAAGTAGACTGCCTCATCTTCTTTCCAAGGAGTGGCTGGTGAGTTTGAACTGCCAGACTTCTGATTAGCAATAAAATACCTTAAGCACTACACCACTAGAGCTCCTCGTAAGACTAAGGGAAAGGGCAAAACAGTCACAGATATTGGTCATCTTCTCACCTTGATTAGTTAGATCATAGAGGCAGATATAATTTGTTTCAGAAAAAAAATAAAGAGATGGAACATTTATTGCATCTGAAGGTTGTGGAGAAAATGTATTTCTATTAAAAATTGTAAAATGAAGATCTGTGCATTTTCTGCTCTAACTACATATATACAGATAGGATTTAAATGAATCTTTTAAAAAGTCCATTAGTATGAATATGTTGTTGTTGTTGTTATGTGCCGTCGAGTCAGACCTGACTCATAGCGACCCCTCCTTGGGTTTCCGAGGCAGTATCACTTCGGAAGTAGATTGCCCCATCTTCCTTCCGAGGAGTGGCTGGTGGGTTTGTACCGCCAGCCTTCTGGTGGGCAGTCAAGTGCCTTAGCCACTGTGCTACCAGAGCTCCCAGTATGAAGATGAGATGTATTTATTCTATGAGCAAGAAGGCTTCCACTAAGTGGCTGAGAACTGAACTGACCCATATCACATTGGTTCCATTACATACATGTGCAGAAATCACCCAAGAATGAAATGCTTTCTAAGCAATGCAGACAGTTTTATCAGTGGTATTTCTATCAAATCTGTGTAATTTGAAACCTATGCATTATTTTAAAATATTTGTTTATTTGGGGGTCTAAGTAACAGATTAGGAGCCCTAGTGGAGCAGTGGTTAAATGCTCAGCTGTTAACTGAAAGGTCAGCATTTCAAACTCACCAGCCAATTTGCAGGCGAAAGATGTGGCAGCCAGCTTTTTAAAATATTACAGCTTTAGAAACCTCAGGGGCAGTTCTACTCCATTCTATAGCATCACTAGGAGTCAGAATTGACTGAAGGGCAGAGGAATAGGTTTATTAATTTAGGTAATAGTGTCACTGCAGAATACTTAACAAATAGTATTAAGATATATAACAATATTATTTTCAGTGATTGCTTCTGTGTTGTCCAAACCTTCTTTTCCCCTGAAAAGTAAGTTTTTTACATCTTTCCAGAAAAAGAAAAACAAAAAAATCTTTGCTGTCAAAATAAGGAGATAATGTCAACTTCACCACCAGGATGCACAATATTGACAATGTTATAATCAGTACTTACACAGCCTCTGAAAATGTAGGTGTACAGGGACATACTTCTTAAACTATGGAATATTTGTGTAGCATTGTACCCTCGATCAACAGCTTTGCCTGAAATTTCCATCCTTTCAGATAACAAATGTGAGGTAACAAATCTGGAATGCCTATATTCAGTACTGTCACAGAGCAAACTGGAGCTTCTATTTAAAACTAAATCAAAGAATTATTGAACAAACAAAGCAATTTGGAAACAGGCAGCACTTCGTGATAATTCACCAAAGTACTCCAACTGAAGGAATTTTTCGCAGAGTTTGAATATGGAAAATTCAGGAATTTACAAAAGAAAAAAAATTGATTGGTTGACATTTATAAAATCTTGCTTTAACAGATAGAAGACAATGGTATGAAGTTTGAGTCATTTAACTGCTTAATCTATGGATATTTGGAGGGCTTGCCTGAGTGAATATTCTTCCTGGGAGCACGCTGTGAGAGGAAGGTGGGGGAGGGAAGCCTGCAGGCTCCCTGAGGTATGCTGGCTAGCTGACTTTTGAAGGTCAGCTCAGAAAAAAGAGTAAACAGAAAAAAAAAAAAAAATAAGAGTGGGGTCTGCATCTTTGACAGAAGACACTGCTTATGCCAGGAATCTAATTCACTGAGCTCCTTCAGAGTACATATTCTCTTCCAAGGTAAGGGAGACCTTTGGCTTTCTTATTCTATCTTATTAACATTCATATAACAGTGAAAATAAAACTCCTGGGATAGTTTCCACTAAAAAAGGATAGACAAAAAAGACCAAACCAGTAGCTGTTGAGTTGATTCCAACTCATGACAACTATGTGTATCAGAATTGAACTGTACGCCACAGGTTTTTCAATGATTGGTCTTTCAGAAGTAGATTGCCTTTCTTTTGAGACACTTGTCAGTGGATTCAAGTACCCAACATTTCAGTTAGCAGCTGAGCGTTTAAACATTTGTACCACCCAGGGATTCTACTAAAGAGATAGGACAGGTAAAGCAGAGGAGCAAACAAGTACAAATGATTTTCACAATTTGTCAAAAGATTTGGTCTGCTTGTCTGAAATAAGTCCTAAATATATTATTTCAAAAAGTGCCTGAAGATGATGATTTACAATGACCTCCTTCAAACTAATATAATATTTGGTAGTCTGATATCTCTTGGTAACTGTCAATAATTTACAGACAGCATAAATACCTATAACGAAAGCACTGAAGGGACTTAAGTTATGATAGAAAATCTTTGGCACAGGTTCTATAAACTATTTAAAGATGGCTGCTAAGGTTAAAAGAGGTTTTAATGTTAATTCATACCATTCTGTCAACAATAGTCTATAGAGAAAAGAATGCCTGATTGCTAATTGTTTTCTTTGTGGTACAGATTTATTTTTTGCAAAGATGGTGAAAAATGCTTTCATTAAAGTGGGTATCTTCCAGATGCTCTGTTTTCACCTACTTTATTAAGGCACAAGGAGTGATATTTAAAAATAAGCTACTTTCTATCATTTTTTTCTTTATTTTGAGGATCCATGTTTTATTTCATGTTTTAATACTATACCTGTGTGAAGATCACATAGGCGCAAGATCACCTAGGTCCTACTGCTGAGCCATTTCTGAACAGAGATTGGAAGAGCTGTTTTTCTACTGCTTTTTCTCTTGGTAAAAGTGTGAATGCTTCATTAACACTTCTTTGGCTGTAAGTGAAATGTCTTTTTGAAAAATGATGAACAATCTGTGTCCTGCAGTTCCCCACCTAGTCTGGAGAAAAAAAAAATTTCTATACTCTCTGAGGTAACAAATCTATTTTTTGTTTTTTGGTTTCTTTACCAAAGAGCAGATATGTTCTGGTATGAAGTTCTAGGTGTTGCTCATTGTTATTCTTGATTCTTTCTGAGTGCAAGGGGAAGTCTTATAAAAAATACAAGTTTTTTTACTTGTATTCTGCTATAAGTGTTGAAGCAAGCCCAACAGTGTCTGCAGCC
>NW_006922564.1:144816-168656 GCF_000298275.1 Orycteropus afer afer
TAACCAGAAGTCTGGCGGTTCAAACCCACCAGCCACTCCTCAGAAGGAAGACTGAGTAATCTACTTCCATAGTGATCCTGCCTCAGAAACCCAAGGAGGGGTCACTATGAGTTGGATCAAACTCCACGGCAGTGGTTGCCTTTGCGTTACTTCATACAGTGGTTGTGAGAATTAAGAGTTAAAATATATAAAATTTTTAGAAGAATTCAGTTATATATGTATGTGTGTGTGTATAATTATTTGTTATCATCAGTGTTTTCCAAAGATACTAAAAGTAAGAGTTCTGAGGGTAGGGAGCATATCAGAATTATTAAGAAGCTTTTTCGAGCAATGCAATTCCCAAGATCATGATATATACCTGGTCAAATAATTTCTTTTAGAAGGATCAGCACATGGCTGGTCCCTATGAAGCAGAGGTTAACGATGTCCAAAATGTCCAAATTTTCCAAACTGCCGCTCCATCATCTCTGACATCAATTGCTCCTCTTCCACTCAGTAATCTCCCTTCTGTCTCAGGGTTCCATGTATTTCACTGTAACATCTCACAGAACTCACAAACTTCCAAGGAAATGGCTCATGTGGTGGTGGTGGTGAAGGCTGGGAGGCTGGCAAGTTCCAAGTCTGTGGGTAGGTGTGGAGGATTCCCCCAATGCATGTGGTTGCAGGGGCTGACAAACCCAAATCAGCAGGTCAGATGACCAGTTGCTGTTTCAAGTCCAGGGGAGAGATGATGATAAACCAAATGCTGGACTAGAGCAAGAGCGAGAAGGTTCCCAGAACATTCACAGGTATACCCTCAAGGAAGTTAAAGGTGGTGACTTGAGTCACACCCTCCAGCAAGGCTGGACTGAAGATACATCCCACCCTAAACAGGCATAGAGACTAGGATTTACAATACATCACAAAATGGAGGATGATGGCTAAAAGGGCCATATTAAGCAATTCACTGCACTGCAACCCCCTGTCTTGGGAGGAAGGCACACTATCTCAGGTCGACTTCTGGAATAATGACTAGAAAGTCAGCTGTAGCTCAGAGAGAAATTTAATAAGAGGATAGTAATCTTGCAAGGTAGAGATACACAGAGCCAGAGGTAATGTCATGTGTGTCTCCTTGAGCCTTACAAGCTAGGGGTTTTATAGTAACTTTAAGGCTGTAGGGTACATGATTTCAAAAGACCTTATGGAAGCAGGTATTCATAAAGTCCTGACCCTTTCATGAAATGCATGAAGCAGAACAAGGCTGTGATGAATTACTAACGATAGACCTCATCTTCCTTCAGGCTAGGTGCATGTGCAGTCTCTTTCTAAGATGTAGTCTGCGTTCCAATGTGGATGCTGCAACTTCTTCTGCACAGGTGTATTCTGCTTTTGCTCTTGGTTCTAGTCTTGGTCTCATCTATGCTTGGCCATCTTAGTTCATCAGGAGGTCCAGAGCAGGAGTGTGCAGGCTACAAAACTGGTTAATGCTGACCACAGATAGTGGGCTAGAAGACATATAAAAAATGTCTGGTTATCAGGAATGCCATATAAGTAGCAAATTTGTATTTGTGATTTTTCTTTTGCAGTGTCCCTTCCTTACTCTCAGGATCTGAGGAATGTGATTGTCCTGTCCTGTGAGCTGTTCCTGTCTTGGTTTTATGATTTTAGGCATGTGATTGCAGGGGCAGGATTCCTATGTGATTATAGCTACAAGTTGTTGCATTGTTGTTTTTATGTGCCGTCAAGTCAGAACTGACTCATAGCAACACTTCCTTGGGTTTCTGAGGCAGTATCACTACAGAAGTAGATTGCCCAACCTTCCTTCCGAGGAGTGGCTGGTGGGTTTGAACCACCAGCCTTCTGCTTAGCAGTCAAGTGCCTTAGGCACTATACTACCAGAGCTCCTATGGCTACAAGTAGTATAATAAAAACCAAAACCAAGCCCATTGCTGTTGAGTCAGGGCTGACCCCTCCTTGGGTTTCCGAGGTGATAATATCACTACAGAAATAGTTTGCCCAACCTTCTTTCCAGGAAGTGACTGGTGGGTTTGAACTGCCAGCCTTTTGGTTCTGTCACATGCCTTAGGCACTATGCCACCAGAGCTCGGGTAGTATAATAAGGTAATATTTAAATTGAGCAAGATTAATATGGAGCTTTAGGTTACAAAGATAGAACACATATTCATCTCTCAGAAATTCTAATCTGTCTATACTATTACAATGCCTAATCCAATTATTGTTTTGAGGTATTGTTACTATGTTACAACTCTTCTGTGTGTTGGCGTTGGAAAAATAAATTGAAAGATATTGATACAGAGGGATGTATAAACATAATGTCATACATATACCTCTGGGTCAGGTGCTTTGCATACTTTGTGTTAAACTTCATGACAAGTCTGAAAACTTGAAAATGATGCATTATTCTTCCTGTTACACACATAAGGAAACATCAGAGAGAGAGAGAGTCCATTTTCCAATGTCACAGACATAGTAAGCAATAAAACTAAAATTTGAACTCAGTACTCTTTATTTCTAAAGACTCACCCTCCCAACTACAGCAAGTTGCTGTGAAAATTCCTGAGCAACAAGGCATGTTGGGAAACAAATAAAGGCGGTTGGGAAATGAGCCACTGAACTATCACTCTTTAAAAAATGGAATATGACTTTTTGTTTGTAAAGACTTGAGGCCAAGTAAAAATTTCAGAAGTAGAGCAAAAGCAAAGCAAACTCTATAAATACCAGCAAGCATAATTACAAAGAACTGTCTTTGTACATGCACAATGTGGAAAGGACTACTGGTCTGACATTACTCTTTTCAGTGATGCCTATGCACACAGATGGGCAGGTATCAAAATGTAAATAGAGACATGTTATCACTAAATATTAAACTGTGATATCTGTGGCAGAAAAATAAAATAGTAAGTACATAAATCAGAGGGTTTTTTTTTCATGAAGGATAAATTTTTCTGTGTATAGAAAGATTCTTTTTTTTTAAGCTTAAATAGGCCTGTGCTTTGTTTACTAATGCCATAATTTACTGTCTAAAACTAATGAATGAGGAATACTGAGGAACTCAAGCAAGTTGTTATAGCCAAAGGGAAAAATAAAAAGACACAAATTTATAAATTTTCAAATCATTCTTTGCTGTAGAAAGCACAAATGTGTTCTCTAGCCATGATATGCATACATTTTCAATAGTTTAGAAACCCTTGCTTTACTCTGTTAAATTTCTCTGTATTATATTATTTATGTTATTTTTGTGGTGGCAAGTTACAGAAATTGACTTTATGCAGCCTAGCAAAAAATGAAGGGGAATCAAATGGAGAGATTTGTAGGAACATTTTATGGAATCCAAGGAAAACATGATTAATAAAGCCTTTTCCTGTGTATGAATCATAGCAGCTCTGAAAATTCAGGAGCAGGAATTTTTGTAATTTTGGGGTAGGGAAAGGGCTCTTCTAACAATATAAATCAGTGTAGGGATCCCAATTCTCTGTACCTCTTTATTCAAAATTCCAAATTCCCATATTTGGTAGGGTCGCAGCCCTGTAAATTTGAGAGTTGTTCTTAGAGAAGAGGGTTATTATAAAGTGTTAGTGTTCTATAAAAATGTCAGTTATGAAAAAATATATTACTTAAAAATCTACTATACTCATACTCACTGCTGTCGAGTCGGATCCAACTCATAGCAACCCCTCCTTGGGTTTCCGAGGAAGTATCACTACTGAAGTAGATTGCCCACCCTTCCTTCCGAGGAGTGGCTGGTGGGTTTGAACAGCCAGCCTTCTGGTTAGCAGTCAAATGCCTTAGGCACTACACCACCAGAGCTCCCTAAAAATCTACTAGCATCATAGTATACCTACTAACTACTACCTAGATATATACCTACTACCTAGATTCTACAATTTTTAATATTTTGCAATATTGTCCTTATCTATCTCTGCATATAACATACAAACACATACCACACACATATTTTGCTGAGACATTTGAAAGTGTGTTACAATCATCATGGTATTTCACCTTTAAATAATTCAGCATTCAGTTTCTAAAAACTCAGACATTTTCCTCCTAACTCCAAACATCATTAACACACATTATGAAAATAGCAATTTGATGATATCATTCAATATCCAGACTTGTGCAAATGTCCTCAACTGTCCTTAAAATATCTTCTATAATTTTGATTTTTGAACCAGGGTTCAATCTACCTAGACTGACAAATTTGTGAAGTTCATGAAATGAATTTTGTTGCTATCATTTTGTTCTAATTTGAACTTAGAATAGTACTCCTATCTTGCTTATTTTTATTTTATTCATGACACTGACATGTTAAAGAGAACAAACCAGTCATGTTGTAGAATCTCTCACATTCTGATCTTGTCTATTAGGCACTTATCAACTTATTGTCCCTTAGATCCAAATTGAACTTCAGTGCCTGTTCCAAAATAATGCAGAGTGATTTAGCATTTCTTTTGTACAGTGAATACAATGTTAACCCTTTCGAGACCAAAATTATTTTCTGCTTTGAATTTGTTGCTGAAACCATGTATTTCAGTAGTAGAAAGCATTTTGAATGAAAAGAAAACTTTTTTGGAGTTTAATATGGATTCTTATACAATTAGTGGAACATTTTTGTCCCAAGGGATCTCTGATGCTGGGGTAGGTGAGATGAGGCATGTTTCTTTAGATTAACACAAGTATAGAGGCCACCATCTTATGGCAGCACACACTAAAAGTGGGACAGCAACTTGACACTAAGCCCCAGAGGCAGAAAATGTAAGTGTGCATTATATGTCCCACAGGTCATGAAAGTGTTAAACTTTGTCAGTAGAACACTGTGGATAGTTATTGCAGGAGGAAGTTGCCATCACTATGTGATGCATTTTGCTTTTTTCATACTCCTCCTGAATGATTGCTTAGAGGTGCATATATGAGACTATCTGATGGTATACCAAGAGAATGTACTCCATTGACCAGTTAACAATCCTGGTCCAGGACTGATGACCCCCTTGCCACTGCCATCCCTGTGCATATATTTCATACTCTATGTCTAATGCCAACAGTATTGCTACTAAACTCAGCTCCTCTGTATCATAAGAATAATTACCTACTTATTCAATGACTTTGGGCCACCATTTCCTCAGGCAATCTAGAAAACCCTACCATCTTCTTGTTTGCAACTACACTTCTCCAACAAAGTCTGAATACCAGTCTTGGGTAAGATCTCTCTTCCACGTTTGTCTTTCTTTTTCCAAGTTTGTCTTACTATCCCTCAGGCCTAGAGTAAACTTTAGAATTCTCTTTATATTTTTACATTCACTTACCTGTAATAGCTTAATAATTATTTATATGGCTGTTCTCTTTTTAAAATTACTGACTGGTCTTTGTCTTCTCTATGGACCCAGGCTAATACAATCTATTTATTTCCTTATGATGTCATGGTGTTGTTGAACTTGTTTCTCTATCTCCGTTATTTCCTGTAAACTAGAAGAATAAAGAATTGGTTAGCTTCAAGTTAAACACTTAGCAGGAATATGTTATGGTGATGCAGTATACTTAATATTCCTTCATATAAAAACCTAGCCACACAACATTTTATTGCATTTCTGTTAAGGGAGCTCTGGTGGCATAGTGCCTATGGCATTTGAGTGCTAACCCACAGGCTGGCGGTTCAAATCCACCAACCACTACTTTGAAGAAAGGTGGGGCAATCTATTTCTGTAGTGATGTTGTTGTTGTTATGTGCCATCAAGTCGGACCTGACTCATAGGGATTCTTCCTTGGGTTTCCAAGACAGTATCACTATGGATGTAGATTGCCCCATCTTCCTTCTGAGCCTTGGAAACCCAAGGAGGGGTCGTATGAGCCGAATACGATTCAGAGGCAGTGTGTTGTGTTGTTATTGATGTTAAATTTTTATCACTTCACTAAAATAATGACAGTCAGATATCTTCACCGTAGAGAAAGGTTTTCCCTTGATAAATTGCAAGTAATACACGAGTTGATTCTTAAAAAGCAAAATCAAAAAAAGAGCCCACAGCCATGGAGTAAATTCTGACCTAAAGTGACCCTATTCTCAGTAGAACTTCTCCAACTCATAGCAACCTTGTAGGTTGCTTGGTGGGTTGCCCCATAATGTTTGGTAGAGGGTCAGTGGAAAAAGGCAAGACCCTCAACGAGATGGATCGACATAGTGACTGCAACAATGGGCTCAAACAAAGCAAAGATTCTGAGGATGGCACAGGCCTGGTAGGGTTTAATTCTTTTGTAAATTGGATCATTGTGAGTCAGAGCCAACTCAATGGCAGGTAACAACAGCAACATAAATCTTTTAAGGAGGCAAACTGCCTCATCTTTCTCCTGTAGAGTGACTGATGGGTTAAACGGCCAACCTTTTGGTTAGCAGGCAAATGCTTTAACCATTATGCCAACAGAGGTCTTTTAGTTGATAGAATTAGAAAATCATTAATTTTTCGACTTTCAATAAAATAATTGATTTGGGTCATGATCATCAATGAATGCTAACATGAATACATAGAATTTTTTGGGACATTGACTATGTGCATGGTGTTGTTATTATGTGCTGTCGAGTTGGACCCGACTCATAATGACCCCTCCTTGGGTTTCTGAGGCAGTATCACTATGGAAGTAGATTGCCCAACCTTCCTTCCAAAGAGTGGATGCTGGGTTTGAACAGCCAGTCTTTTGGTTAGCAGTCAAATGCCTTAGCCACTATGCTATCAATTCTAAGAAAGTAGAGTAAATGCATTTTCCATTCCTTCAGAGTAATGAATTGATAAAAGAGTTACCATCAATGTTGGAAAGATTCTTTTTATTTCCACATCTCTTTATCTGTCCTTCTCTTCTTTCTTACCCTCTGAATATCATTATAGAATTATGGGGTTTTATTCAATGTTTTAAAATCAGTCATAGTCATTATTCTTTTGATGCTCAGATGTTCCCAAATGTGACCTGATGGAGTGATTTCAAGACAGCTCACTTATCCTCTTGCTATAAACCTATCAGTTACTGAGCACTTTATTATTTATTACAACTATGAGACGTGTTATTCTCTGGAATCATTCATTGCTCCAAACCCTGTTATTTTTAGTGAGAAATTGTATTTACAAACTAATAAATATTCTAGATGCCAGATGAGTTCACTGCTAGTGTGGTTTATCATTCCTTTTAGGTCTTTCAATGAAAAGAGCTATCTAAAAGTTAATGACTTCATGCTGTTTTTTCCAATTCCAATCGAATATTAGAAGCTTTGTCTTAATTTATTGATTTTACTTTATTTCTTTATATATGTGTATATGTATATATGTGTGTGTGTACATTTATGTACATATTATTTACTGCAATAGTTATGTACTGCTGAATAACAAATTACTCCAAAATTTAGCAGCTTAAACAAGCATTTATGTCACATAGCTTCTGTGAGTCAGCAATTTAGGAGCAGCTTTTGGATGGTTTTGGCTCAGAATCTTTTATAATGTGGCAGTCAAGCTGTTAGTCAGGGCTGCAGTCATCTATTGGTTTCACTGGAGCCAGAAGATTTACGTCCAAGATAGCTCACTCACATGATGGTTGGAATGAGACCTCAATTTTTCATTGGATTTTGGTTACTTGGCAATTTCTCACCAACATGACCCCTCCACAGTTATGTCTAAGTATCCTCATATCATATCTTCTGACTTCCGTATAGAGTGAATAAAATAACAGAGAGAGCAAAGAGAAACCTACAATGTCATTTATGTCCTCATCTCAAACATGACACACCATCATATCCATGTGGAGTCATTAAATCCGGCCCACACTGAAGAGTGAAATTAGGCTCCACTTCTTGAAGGGAGAAATATGAAAGAATGTATATGCATATTTTAAAAGCATACTACATTTGCTTATTTCTTTCTCCTACCTAATATGTAAAATAGTTTCAAAATTACTGTACTCAATATTATTAAAAGTAAGAGTGACTGAAGCAGAAATTTTCTTTTTTAATTTTAGTATATATCCTACTAAGGAGGTATACTCAGAGTATTGTGTTCAAAATTCATTTGAAGTAATTATTTTCTTTGTATAGTTATTTTATTAATGTGAAATACAGTTAAGCTCATTTATTTTCCTTTCTAATTTTCATTTTATTTTTTTTATGAAAGCTGATATTTTTAATAAAATAAATCATGTGCATAGTTCAAATAGCTCATCTATTTTTAAAGTTGTGCTAAGATATGTCTTGCTTTTCAAATTCTATCTCCTCCACTTTCCCATTCTCTCTAATTTCTGGAAGTGTAGTGCAGTAAATTACTTAATATCACTATTCTAGCCATGGTCTTTGTGACTCCCACCAAATGACTGGGTGGAACCATGCACATGTAAGGTGTTTGTGGCCCACAAAGGGGCTTTAACATAAATAAGATACATTGTGCCCTTGTGGAGATTTAAAAAAAAAAAAACCTCACTGCTGTCCAGTCGGATCTGACTCATAGCGACCCTTCCTTGGGTTTCCGTGTCTGTATCACAACAGAAGTAGATTGCACAATCTTCCTTCCAAGGAGTGGCTGATGGTTTGAACCTCCAGCCTTCTGGTTAGCAGTCAAATGCCTTAGGCACTATGCTACCAGAGCTCCTAATGGAGCTCCCTGTGGAGATGGGACTGTGCAAATAAGGTGTATGGAATCTTAAAGTGAAGATTTGTCAGTTTTGCCATGCAATGTCTCTAAGGTGCAGTTCATTTGCTAAGCTTAAAATGAATCAACCAGGTATGGGAAAGGGGAATCTCACTACCATCAAGACAGAGAAGAGCTAGGAGTAGAGTGTGTCCTTGGACCTGAGATCCCTGAACTGAGACGATGGCAGAGAGACAGCAGTATCAGAGGCAGAAGAACCAAGAGATTGGCATGAGACAAAGCAGCTGTCTTACCAGCCCATGGAGCGAGAAAGTTGAGTGCCTTTGGGCAGAAGGCTTGTTGGCAGAGAAGAGTGAACCTATCAGCAGAGTTAAAAGAGCTTTGTAACACTTGTTTGAGCAGGGCAGAGACAAGGACAAGGGGTCAAGGGCCAAAGACAGGTATGCCACAGGCATGGCGATGGGGAAGCGTCCTGATGATAGTACATCCTGAGTGCTCCTGAACCTGAATTGTGACCTTTTGCTTCTCTAATAAACCCCACACTAGTGAGTATTGTTTGTGAGTTCTGTACGGCTACTGCAATGAATTATTGAACCCAGCAGAGAAGAAGTGAGTACTGTGGGAGGGACGATTGGTGTAAGAATTGGCAAAAAAAGAGTTGGAGGGTGTCGGCTTGTCTGACTTTTGCTTCACAGGAATCACCCTCGAGCTGCTGCTGCTGCTGCTGATTCTCTCTCCTACTTGTGACATTAGTGGGGGCTAGAGGACACTGCCCCATGCCCTTTTTGCAATAATGAACCATTTTATTTGTTTTTGGTTTATTCTTCCTATGTTTCTTTTGTTAAAATAAACCAAAAAACAAAAAACAGACCTCTCTGCTGTCCAATTTACACAGTGAGTAATTGCATTTGGATACTTTTTGTTGTTTTTCTTGCTTTATAAAAGCCAAATAGTTACTAATTTCATTTGCATAGGAGCAGAATGGAAGAGACCGTACTCTCTGAGTACAATGGCATGATTAGGTTCCTCAGGTTAGCAGCTATAATGCGTAGCATGCTGTTTTCAGGAGGCATCCTGCCAAATGAACTGCACCTTAGAGACATTGCACATGGCAGCAGCACAAATTGAAGAATGTTCCCTTCATACAGCCCTGGTTGATAAACCAAAAACAAATACCTTTGACAGTAAAATTTATGCCAATTCTATTGAAATCTGTAACCCAGACAAATAGTAATTTCACTTTTTATTCTCTTTTGGCTATAACAAAATTCAGATTTTCTACTGATGTTTACATATTGTATTTCAACACCAGAGAATTTCTAAAGAAATTCCTGAATCTATGGAAATAGTTTGATTTCATAATAATGCAAGGCTGGAAGGTGTTAAAATGAACTACATAACAAGATGTAGCATTGGAGATCTTTCTTTCCTTTTTGTTTATTTCAAAACATTTCCTTCAAGATATTTTGAAAAAAAAAAAAAGCATTAAAACAGCATGACAATGTTCTGTTTTAATCATCACAGGTGTTGTGAGGATTGCTTCAATTTATGGAGAAGTGACAAATACAATTTTTTAGAGACAGAATTGTTTAGGGAAAACATCAATGAATTACAAAATAAGATGCATGAAACTTTTTTTTTCCTTCTAAATTTCAGAAGGCTTGTTATATTCATTGCTTCACTAAACCACAGTTGAAGTAATATTAGGATTTTAACCTGTTTTAAATCACTAAGAGAGACAAAAAGCCTAAAGGGACCACATATTGTGAGAAATATCCCTTGTTATCAGTGAATAGATTCAACAGTCATGTATCTCTTTCTTTCTTTCTTTCATTTTTTGATTCTTTCTCATTTGTTCATTCCTATCTTCATTACTATTTAATTAATTTATTTTTAAATTTTGTTCAGTTATGCATTTACTTTTTCATTCATTCTTCCATGTAAAGTAATATTCTCTTTTGCTTTGACTACAACAACAGCAGATAGCATCCTAACTAGTTTTCTACTTCCATTTTCACACTACCACAATTCTTTCTCCACACAGAAGACAGTGACTATTTTAAAGTGTAAATTATAATGCTCCCACCTGCTATTAAGTGTTCCCCAATGGCTTACCATATTACTAATGGCAATTTTTAAATTTGTACAATAGCCTAATTAATCTGACCCTTTGCTTTCTGTCCAACTTAATCTCCTTCAGCTTCCCTTTGCATACTTTTCTGTAATCACAGTGGTTTTTTTTTTTCCTTGGGTCTCAAAAACATCAAATTCTCCTTACCTAAGGGACTTAACATTTGTTGTTCCTTCTATCTAGAATGTTATTCCTTCAAATCTTAGTAGGGATGGTTTCATTATTTTTATCATTGCTCAAGTAACACTGCAGATAACTTTCTGACTGTTGTTGGTGTTGTTGTTGAGGTGCTGTTGAATTTGTTCTGAACAGAGTGAAACACTGCCTTGTCCTGTGCCATCCTTACAGTTATTGCTATGTTTGAGCCCACTGCTGAAGCCACTATGCCAATCACTTAGTTACAGGTCTGCCCCTTTTTGCCGACTCTCTACTTTATCAAACATGACATCCTTCTCCAGGGACTGGTTTGTCCTGACACTAAGACTAAAGTATGAGAGGTGAAATCTCACCATCCTTGCTTCTAAGGCACAATCCACCTATATTTCACCCAAGACATCTACTTCTGTAGAGATGCCAAGCTAAACTCACTGCCATCGAGTCGGATCCAACTCATAGTGACCCCTCCTTGGGTTTCCAAGGCAGTAACATTGCGGAAGTAGATTGCCCAACCTTCCTTCCGAGGAGTGGCTGGTGGGTTTGAACCATCAGCCTTCTGGTTAGCAGTCAAATGCCTTAGGAACTACGCCACCAGAGCACCCCTCAGTAACCCAAAGAGTAGTCACTATGAGTTGGATTTGACTCGATATCAGTTTTTTTTTTCTTTTTGTATAAGGATCTAATCTATCTTGATCATAATTGTATCCCGAGCAGTGCTGACACGTTGTTGTTTGCCATGGAGTCAGACCCAACCCATAGCGACCCCTCCTTGGGTTTCTGAGGCAGCATAATTACGGAAGTCGATTGCCCAACCTTCCTTCTGAGGAGTGGCTGGTGGTTTTGAACTACCAGCCTTCTGGTTAGAAGTCATATCCCTTAGGCACTATGCCACCAGAGCTCCTTAGACAAGTCTAGGTCAAACCAAGAGAGAGGCAGCTTGTCCTCAGGAAGAATGTAGTTGAAAGTAGATTACAACTCCCAGGCAAGCCCAGAGAGGAACATTTTGCCCTCAGGCTTACACAAAGAGCCAGGTAAATTGTCTAGGCATGTCTTTAATGATTTACTGAAAATAGCTCCATGTTAACTAAGTTAAGTTAAAAGTTGGGCTCCTGGAGATCAAGTCAGGGCTGCATGGCCATGAGTCATACCCAGACCAACATGTAGACAGGCAGTCAAATCTCAGAATCAATCCTTTGCTGTAGAGAAAAAATACTCACTCACTCTGTGAAAATGAAATTAAAAGGATTTATTCAGAAATTTTATATCCAGACATAGGAAAGCACCAGCCCATAGAGATGAGAACAGATGATGTCACTAACAACTTCTAACTAAAAGCAGATATAGTCTGTGGAACATAGAAATTATACACTGGTCTGATTGAATAGTCTTTGCTTGAGATCACAAGGAGGGTGGTTAGGGGTTAAGAATAGGCTTCTATTAGAGAATTGGATATAGAAAATCAGAAATATTTTCAGGAACTAATTACAGAGCTTTTAAACATCACTCAAATAGCTTGCAGATGTAATCATAAAACATTTCTGATGGACGCTTGAATAGCTTTAACCAGATATATCAGGAGTGGATGAAAACTCCTCTTGGTGTCAGGGACTCATTTTCATGACACAACTTGTTAACCAAAATTTTTAAGGGGTCAGGGAAACTTTAGATAAGGTTGGCTCTAAACCCTTTCAAGCAATTCTCTTTATCACATCTTTGTCATAAAGAAATATTTCTTTGGCCCACTTTATACAAAAGATGCCTGTGTTGAGATTTCCTTCCCTAAAATGTATTTCCTTTACATGCTGGCTTGACTATGTTGTTTTTAGGTGCCATGGAGTTGGCTCCAACTCATAGCAACCCTATGTATAACCGAACAAAACATTGCCTGGTCCTGCGCCATCCTTACAATCCTTCCTATGCTTGAGCCCATCATTGAAACTACTGTGTCAAGCCATCAAATTGAGGGTCTTCTCCTTTTTTTCATGATCCTCTACTTTACCAAGTGGTTCAAACCCACCAGCCACTCCTCAGAAGGAAGGTTGGGCAATCTACTTCCATAGTGATATCACCTCAGAAACCCAAGGAGGGGTCGCTATGAGTTGGGTCTGACTCAACAGTACATAACAACAACAATACTTTACCAAGCATGATATTCTTCTCTAGGGAATGTTCCCTTCTGACAACATGACCAAAGTAGGTTAGATGAAATCTGGCCATACTGACTTCCTAGGAGCATTCCCATTGCACTTTGTCCAAGAGAGATTTTGTTCATCCTTCTGACAGTCCATGGTATTTTCAGTATTTTCCTCCAACATCACAATTCAAAGGCATCATCTCTTCTTCAGTCTTCCTTATTCATTGTCTAGCTTTCACATGTACATGAGGCTATTGAAAATGTCATGGCTTGGGTTAGGCAAACCTTAGTCTTCAAAATGACATCTTTGCTTTTTAACACTTTAAAGAGGTCTTGACTATGGACAGAGATTATTTGTTAGTTTTATGGCTTCCAGTAATTAATACATCCAGCTAACAGAAGCTTGTAGAGGAAAACTGACTTTTCAGCTAAACAAACAGATTCCCAGGCTGGCAGACCCATAGAAAACAGTTTAATTCAACAAGAACTGAATGAAATACAATCATTCAGCTTTGGTCAAATAGGCCTTATGAATTTCTCCTTTACACCTTTTTAATCTGCAGTTGTGAACATATTCCAATCATGGTCCTTTTGCCACTTCTGTAGTTCAACCTATGATGGTTATGAATTGACCTACCACCAATCATGATTTTTTGATGATTTCCTTTGTTTTCTCTCATATAATCAGCCCCATGGCCATGAGTCAGGGGATTCCATTGTGCCTCTGTATTGTGTGCATGCTGATGGTTTCTGTCATATTGGATTATTATTTTTGTCCTGTTTATGGCTTAATCCAAGGGTCTCTATAGGACATGTTTGAATCTGGAGTCTTTTTCTCTAGTACACCTGTTAAGTACCCTTCATTTTGTCTTTGTTAGTTGCCATCAACCCGATGTGTATAGATTAGTTTCATAGGGTTTTGAAGGCTGTGACCTATTGGAAGTAAATCCCTAGCCCTGCCTTCTAAACCACCTCTGGGTGCATCTGAACTGCCTCCTTTTTGACTAATAGTCAAGCTTAACAGTTTGCACTTCTAGACTTCACATCAGAAGGAAGATTGGGCAATCTACTGCCATAGAGGTAACTGCTTTGGAAACCCAAGGAAGGGTTGCTATGAGTCGTATACAATTCAATTCCAGTGAGTTAGTCCATTGCATATAGTAGGTTTTCACATTTATTTATTTACATTGACATGTTGGTCAAGTTATGCAATTATCCAAGGACAGAAAAGGAGTTTGTAAACAGTTTTACAGTTAACTGCCATAAAATAAATTTGTCTTGTCATTAACTGTCTTAGAGGATACTTGAACATATTTAAGCTGTTTCTTCACAACACATAGTTCAGTGGTCAATTTGGTTTGGTAATATATATATAGTCAAGCTAATTATTTGTAGTCATGTAGAAAAAAATCCTAAATTGCCATTTGATTTCAGATTATTAATAAATTGTGTAGGTATAGTGTTGATGCCCCATCAGGCTTTAGGAATAACATAGCATTGACAACAATTTTCTAAGTTTTATACAAGATAACATTTCACTCACTCTTTCTTCAAATAACACACATCTAATTACACAGGGTTCCCACTTATTGAAATCTCCTATATCCATAAATTGTCCTATTTCCTCTCATATTCTTTAAAATAAGCTCTATTTTTTTGACTGAAAATTCAAAAGTGCCTTGTAATTGCTGAGTATTTCATCTTATCTCCCTCAGGGTTTACTTGTAAGAGTCTCAGCTCACATTTTTGTCATGAGAAGAGCCATGGACATCAGGATTGCAATAAAGCAGAGTCATGACAGAAGTGACAGTGACTAATTGTAGCTGACTCTGGCAATATGGCATAGAGATTTTCTCATTAAAGGTAAGGGTCAGAGGAAGATTTGCGAATGAGAAAGCAATGTAATGGGGTCAGGGCAAAAAGACTACCTCAGGCTCAAATCAATCCAACTGGAAAATTGCTTGAAAAGCAGGTTAGCAGTTTGAACCAGGAGTGAAATAAAGTATAAAAAAAGCTTTTAACACATGCATAGGGATGACCATACATATTTCCAAATAGCCTTAAAATCATTACCCTTTCTTACCTAAGAAAGATTTTTCAATGACTTATAATTATTTTTTCAATGCTATTGATTTTTTAATTGATATATAAGTAATTATATGAATAATTAAATCTTGTTCAATTTCCCTCTTCAGTACCTTATGCATTGTCTTCCTCTTCTCTATTTCCATTGTCTCTATCCTACTATTGACCCTCAATTTTTCTTGGTTGGATCAGAGTAATAGTATCCCTCAACTGTCTCCACTTCCAAGTTCTCTTTTCTTCAAAGTCTGTACTCTTTCTGTTCCAAGAAAATAAGTAATATTGTAATACTACTAATTGAAATATAAACACCTTAGGCAATCCTTCAATACTCTCCACAATACCCTCTCAAGCTATCCTCTTGTGACCTTTAGTCTCATAACTTCTCTGCATATTATCTGTGATCCATCCACATAGAATTACTTGTGGTTCATATGAACTCCTTGTTTTTCCCATTTTTATTACTGTTTTTGCACATTTATTTTCACATATCTGTGTATTCAGCTACTCATATTTTAAGACCCAGTTCAAATGTTACCTCCATCATAATGCCTCCACTGATCCTTTCTAGATAGAATTTTTTCTATGAACTTCTCTATAGGAGGAGTTTACCTTTTATTAGATATATAAAAGAGAAACTGGTTGTTTGAGTGGAGGTCGGAATAACTACTACAACTGATAAGTTGTGTCTTTCCAAAATGTCATATTTAGTAATACATACCACGCTTTCCGGTTAGCAAACCAATATGGCCACCTCCACACATGGAGGACTTAATGCAAGCAAGTGAGACTCAAAAGGATAAAGTCAAAGTCTCAATCTTCATACACTACTCTGGGTCTATCGGTCACACTGTTGGGCTTGCTCGGCAGCTCTCTTCATTTACTCATGTAGTTGGCCTGCTCTCCCTATCTCCTTCTCCTCTCGGTGCCTGTACTATTTACGACCTCACTAGTTGTAGGGAGTATGCATTGTTCTGCAAGGTCCAGCGCACACCTTCGTAGCTCTATGAAAGAGTCAGACTCATTCATGCAATGGCTCTGGTATGGCTCCAACTGTTGTCGCTTCATTTTGCTAGTCGTTATATACACGGCAATCACATCTTAAATGTCCAAACAAGTTTACCAAAATCGGTGTTCCCAAAACAAGTTTACATTACTCAAACTTTATCTTATTTCATATACGGTTATCTGCTTATTACACTGCTACTATAATTATTTTTGGGAGCTCTTGTGGCCTAGTGCCTAAGGCACTTGACTGCTAATCAGAAGGCTGGCCATTCAAACCCACCAGTCACTCCTCAGAAGGAAGGTTGGGAGATCTACTTAGGTAGAGATACAGCCTCAGAAACCCAAGGAGGGGTCGCTATGAGTCAAATCAACTTGTGGGAAGTGAGGTTTTTTTTTTTTTTTCTTAATTATTCTTATTCTTGTATCATTTAATCTTCTTCCTTTTTTTTTTTTTTAGTGACTGGCATTATTTCTCATTCAGTCCTCATCTTATTTGATCTTTAGTAGAATTCAATATTTTAAGCCACCATTTTTTCAATCACCTCATATATATGTGGAAGGAGAACAATGAAAAAAGAAGGCCAATAATTGATACACTCTAATTGTGGTGTTGGCAAGGTATACTGAATATATCATGGGCTGCCAGAAGTATGAAGTATTTCTTTAAAAATATACAAACAGTATGTTCCTTAGAAGCAAAGATGGCAAGACTTTGGCTCACTTATTTTGGATATGTCATCAGGAAGAACCAGTCACTAGAAAAAGCCATGATTGTTGGTAGAGGGTCAGTGAAAACAAGGGAAACCCTCGAGATGAATTAACAGAACAGCCACAAAAATAGACTTAAAAATACCAATGATCATGAAGATGATTAAGGATTAAGCAAAGTTTTATTATATATATAAGGTCACCAGGAGTCAGAGCTGACTCGATAGCAACTAAAAATGACAGTATTCAATAGTGTTGACCAAACCCTCTCTTCTACTAGATTCCAAGATAACAATCCCTTTTTATTTTCTTTTTCCCCCCATGAGTGCTCCTTCTCACATCATTTGCTGAGTCATTCTTTTCTAAATAGCTATTAAAGTTAATTTTTTTTCAAAGTTCAGCCCCCAGGTACTTATCATTTTATATTCTCTCCCTAGGAAAAATTAATCAATACCGTAGTTTTTGTATGAATGGCTTGCAAATTTATATCTTTAAAAGAAATTAGTCATCTGATTTCCATACCATTATATCCAACTAACAAGTTTGCATCTCATACCGAATATTACAAAGAAAACTCAATCTCATGTCCTAAACCAGCTCATACTTGCTTTACCTTGAAATATATTTCTCTTTCAGTGTTCCTTATCTCAACAAATGGCAGTGACATAACCCCAGTTGTACAAGCCACTTTCCTCTCCCTTACTTCCTCTCTTTACCTCCCATGGCATTTTTTTTTTTTTTAATAAACTTTGTAGCTTTTACTTACTAAAAGGTATTTCAAATTTCCCTACTTCTCACTATCATCTATTTAAAATGCACTGGCTTAAGCTAGCACTATCTCTTGCTGGGACAACTCTTACAGCCTTCTAACACCTCATCTACTCAGGGACCCACCAAGCTATTCTTCACACTGCATCTAGCATGATATCTTCAAGACATAAGTTTCATGATACTCATTATTCTGATTAAAACTCTTCAATGGCTTGCTATAGTTTTAAAGACCTAAACATTGTAATTGTTGCATTCTTCATTTAGGCTATTTTTTATTTTATTATTATTATTTTAAGCAATGTCCTTGGTGAACATATACATGGCAAAACTTGCTCCCATTCCACAGTTTCTATACATAATGATCAATGACATTGGTTAAATTCTTCACATTGTGTAAATGTTCTCATTATTACTGTTCTACTTGTTTCACTTCTATTTACTTAATCTCTGTGCCTTCAAACCTTCTCACCTATGCTTTAAAATAGCTGTTGACCCTTTGGTCTTATATAGATTTTATCCATTTTTTTACACACAATAATCAAAGGTGAAAATCTTTATTTACTCTTTGAGTTAAACTGTTACTTAGTTTAAAGATCAATTCAAGATTGGAAAAGCAGTTTAGAGCCATTGTGTAGTAGACTCCTGCAATCTCAATAGGTCCTGTAAATATGGACTCTTTAAGAATTTGAAATTCTGTTCCACACTTTCTTCCTTTTTTATTAGGATTCATCTTATTGTTTTCTTGATCAGCATGTTCAGTGGTGGTAGCCAGGCACCATCTAGTTCTCATTTCAAGGTGAAAGAGGCACTTGTTCGTGTAGACAATTAGTCTACATGAATTATAGTCCAGTTCTTTCTCTTATTCTTATGTTGCCTTCTTTCTGTTTTGTTCCAGACAAATAAAGACCAATAGCTATATCTTAGATGGTTCCTCGCTAACTTTTAAGATCCCAGACACTAGTCACCATTCTAGGAGGTAGAACATTAACTTTAAGAAATATATCATGCCAGTTGACCAGATTGTCCCATAGTATCATGAGCAAGCCATCATTTTGTTACTTTTCCATTTTTCCACTTGGTAATTTTACATGATGTTTTCTTAGCCTGAAATGTTTCTCCTTCTCCACTTTACCTAATTAGTACTTGTTTTGGTTACCTAGTGCTGCTCTGACAAGACTATACCACAAATGGGATGGCTTGAATAAACAGAAGTTTATTTTCTTATAATTTTGGAGGCTAGAAGTCTGAGTTCAAAGTGCCTGGCTCTAGGAGCTGAGTGAAAGCCCTTCAGCCTTGGACTTCTGCTTGCCTCCTGCTCCTGGCCCACTGAAGCTGAAGGCTTTTCTCCACTCAGACAGCTGTTGGCTGTGGAGGCTGACAAACCCAAGTATAACAAGTGAAAAGGCACAGTTGTGGTATTACCAAACGAAACGACAGGTCAATGTTCAAGTCCAGGGTCAGCCCGAAGGTCGGCAGAGCATGGCAGACTTCTGAATAACTTGGCTACATGCAGGGTCCAATCATGCCAAAAAGCTAGAGACCTTCCTCAAATCTGCTTCTTATATAATGGAAACAGCCCACATCCCTAAAGCAGCTACTCAGCACTCTAGTAGATTCCACCATGGAATTGATTGCCAGTCTCTCCATGGGGTATAACTACATCCAGCTGCCCAGCTACTCAACCAGGCCCAGTCAAGTTGACAACAACCTTAACTACCATAATACTTATTCATCATATCTCAGTTCCTCAAAGTGGTAATTTCTTTAAAAATAACCATATTGGCTAGATCATGTAATCTTATTGTATGATGCCATTGCATTGTGAGCCTCTCTTTCATAACATTTGTGACAATTACAATTTTATGTATATTTGTGTGATTATTTGACTAATGTCTATATTTCTCAGAAGACTGCAAATTCCATTGGGTCAAAGATAAGGTCAGTAATTGTCTCAAATCATCTTTTATGCTTTCTTTATCACATAAAGATTTAATGACGCAGAATGATTAAATAGCGTTAAGATAAGTTTCACAAACAATAATTAGTTTTTATTTATTTTTTTTAATTTTTTCTTTTTATTGTGATTTGGGTAAAGATTTACAGAGCAAATTCACTTTCCATACAGCAGTTCACACATACTTTGTCTCATGTCATTGATCACAGTTTACCACAATGCAACACCTCCCATCCCGCTTCCTCCCCATAGTTACCTCTTCCCAGTGTCCATCCCTCCATACACTCCTGCCCCCTGAGCTGTCTCCCTGTGCATAAGCAGCCCTTCTTTCTCCGATGATTGTTCTCTCCAAGGAGTGTATCTACTTGAGGTAAATGTTCAACTCATATACCTGTATTTTGTTTGGCTGGAAACCACAGGCGTGGGTTAAATTCCAGACCTGAAGGGCAGCTAAGGGCCATAGTCTCAGTGGTTCCACCAGGCTCTATTGGACTAACAAACCTGGTCTCCACCTTTTTTTTTTTTCTCCTTTTCACAAACAATAATTGGGAGAGAAAATATTAGAACTTAATGTGTCTTTTACCTACTCCAGAGTTCTCTTCACTGTAAGTGTGCCATACATAGTGAGAGGAACGTAAAGTGTATAAAAGGAGACAAGTTTGCTAGTGTGTTATACATGTGAATGACACACATATAAACTCAAAACCTCACTGCCATCGAGTCGTATCACACTCATAGCCACCCCTCCTTGGGTTTCTGAGGCAGTAGCACTGCAGAAGTAGATAGCACTATCTCCCTTCCGAGGAGTGGCTGGTAGGTTTGAACCACCAGCCCTCTGGTTAGCAGTCAAATGCTTTAGGCATCAGGCCACCAGAGCTCCCGATACATATATTGTAATAGGAAAATTGTTGAGAATTGTTGGTTTAAATATTTCTACATTTGTTAGATATTTACTTTTCCTTCTCTTTCAATGAGTGTACATGATGGCTTTTTGCCATTACACACTTTAGGTCTTGTATTCCATTTGGATTAGAACCTAGGAGCATTTCTATTTATAGGCTTAACATATCTCCCATGCTGGGAATCAAAAAGTATTGAATAATGTTTAAAAGTAGTTGGAGAAAGAAAGATTGTGTTCAATCAAAAGGTGACACAAATTTTTCAATAGCAGGAATTAATGGAAAACTTGACTCACTCTATCTAACATTTAGAGCAGATCACAAAGGCTACCATTGTTGGTTACATCTCTCTCTCTCATTTTTTTTTCCTGTGTCGGCTCCAGACAAGCACATAAAGTATTAAAAGCCATAAAAGTGATAGCTATGAAAAGATACATTATGTAGTTTTTCAGATGTGAATATCCTCAACTTAATATTGCTTTCAGAAGAGGATGATTACCTAGTTTGCATCTAGAGTATAACTCTTTAATTACCTATTCCAGTTATATTTTGTTATAAGAATAAAAAATACCAGGAAACATGGAAATAGTATTTATAGAACTTAATCATGAAAAATTTAGTCATTTAAAGAAATATTCTATGCCTAAAACAATCACTTTAATAAATTTGGGTTATTTCTCTTAGAAAGAGCCCTAAAATATTTTTCCAATAATTAGAACATACTTTTAGACTGCTGTGGTAATTGAAGTGGTGTGTCAACTTGGGGGGGTGAGCTGTGGTTTTGAGTGGTTGGGCAACTGGTTGTAGTTATTCTCCATGATGAGACTGTAATCACCTCCATGGTGGAATCTGCTGTGAGCAGCTAAGTAGTTGCCTTTGGGGTGTGGCCTGCTTCTAGTATATAAGGGCAAGCTTTGGGAAAAGTCTCCAACTTTTTGACACATCAAGATATAGCATTGGGCCTAGTCTTCATCTCCAGTTCCTGGACTCACATGGCCTGGACTCAAGGGTTAGAGGCAAAACCAGTGGCTTGCTATACTGCCTATTGAATTTAGGATTGCACCATTTTACCTAGAAAAGAGGCAGAGCTGAAACCCAAGGTCGGGGGACCTTCACCCAGCCTCTAGAGCTGCTGCTCTGAATTAAGGCTTCTAGCCTCCTAAACTGTAAGAAAATAAATTCCTGTTTGTTAAAGACATCCACTTGTGGTATTTCTGTTATACTAACACTAGAGATTCAAGACAGGTTTAGATAGCAAGAGAGTTGGGTGCTGCTCTCTAATAATATGGAATTTCCTAAAAGGAAATGTGTGATTAAATAGCGATACAAGCAATCAATTTATTGACATACTGACTAAAACAAAACAAAACAACAACAGAAAGCAGATGTACTCAATTCCTTGTGTTGTATACGTAACTGCCTATTAGGAGCTCTGGTAGCGTAGTGCCTAAGGCAGTTGACTGCTAACCAGAAGGCTGATGGTTCAAACCCACAGGCCACTCCTCAGAAGGAAGGTTGGGCAATCTATTTCCGTAGTGATACTGCCTTGAAAACCCAAGGAGGGGTCGCTATGAGTCAAGTCTGACTCCACGGCACATAACAACAACAACAATATTAGCTAAGGAGTATTAAGGAAAAATCGCCCCAATGAACAAAGCACTGTATTCAGACATCTACAATCTCAAACCGTGTTTGAAATACCACACTGAGTGAATTTCACCACTAAGCATTCATAATGTTGAGGGATCTGATAATATTCTGTTGAAGTCTCCTTCTACTTAAAGACTTCAGGAGGTTTTCAAGTACAATAACCACTGGAACACCCTGTCTTTGAATAATAAATGCAAAAAGCAGCAACAGAGGCAGCATCAAAGCTTTCCAACAACCCTTACATTTGGATCAATAATTGCTTAGTAGTAGTTTTGTATTTTTTTAAAAAAATACTCAAAGTCCTTGATGCAAAGAGCTTGAAACCATCCATTATCCCATTCTTTTGGTGTTTCTTCTCTATGCTCCTTTGCCAAATTTTTGCTTTACTTTTGTCTTTACATACCATAATGTTTCTATTAATGGGTGGGTATGTTTATAGAAGAAGGACAATTACTCTAGCTCTTGATAAAATGTATTATGGCAATTCATTTACAATTCATGTTATGCAATTTCATGTGCAGATACTTTGTATAATTGTTAATGTCTTGCATGAATTTCTAGTTACTACACTTGATTTCCTGCGAGGAAGCTTTTCATTGTTTATTTCTGAAGTGATTGTTTTTCATGTATAATTTTCTCAGTTCCAGGATTAAAAAGTAACATAGTGTGTGGGGTCCTAAATAAACACCAACGGCTCCTACTTAATGTTCTCTGAAACTGAAAAGTTTTTGGTTGTGGAAAGATTCAAAATGATGTAAGAAGTTTCCTCTCTGAATTCATGCCGTTATGTGCCATCAAGTCGGACCCGACTCATAGCGACCCCTTGGGTTTCTGAGGCAGTATCACTACAGAAGTAGATTACACCATCTTCCTTCCAAGGAGTGGCTGGTGGGTTTGAACCGCCAGCCTTCTGGTTAGCAGTCAAGTGCCTTAGGCACTATGCTACCAGAGCTCCCTTCTCTGAATTCATAGGACAGCTAAATGTTAATGGTAAGCTGCACAACAAAAAGGATCATTGATCAGTGATTTTGTTTTGTTGAATTGTATTTATATCCAATTGAAAACCTTAACAAATGGCAAAACTTCCTTGGAATCTTCTCATAGATTAAGAGAATGTTCAAATAAATGTAACATTATGAAGATTTTATTATTTTTTGTTTGTCTTTCAATGTTCTGGATGTGAGATGATCCTTAAAAGCAGTTAATAATCTCACAACAAAGATTAATTGCTGGCAGCAAGATGATGACCTTTTTTTAAATCCTTTAAAGATAAACAATATTTAAAAACCTTTTCAAGAATTCAGACAGAATCAAATGAGTGGAGAAGCCTCAGCTTTATGTAAAAGAATAGGAAATCATTCATCATAACTTTACTTAATTCCATGTTTTCTTGTTGGATTTGAGTTGGCAAATATGGGTGAAAGAACTCTGTGTAAAATGAGTTACCCAAGTCACCAGAACTAAATGAACCTACATAGATACTAAGAAAGCTAATAATAAACCTTTTTAATAGTAAGCTTAACATTTCTATTTGTATTTTCGTTTTCAGTCTTTTGCTTTGGGAATGATTACCTCATTTAGAAAGAATTCTCTTCAAATTTACTACTGTTTGCAGGAAGAGAAAAATGTAAATTAAAAGTTAAAGTGTCTTATAGTGATGCTAATTAACTCAATTTTTCAAAATATGCAACCATGTACTGTTAAACAGTTTATGCATATAGACTAAGTTTTC
>NW_006922564.1:170591-172089 GCF_000298275.1 Orycteropus afer afer
CAAAGTGCCTGGCTCTAGGGGCTGGGTGAAAGCACCTCAACCTTGGAGTTTAGCTCTGCCTCCTGCTCCTGGCCCCCTCAAGCTGCAGGCTTTTGTTCACTCAGACAGCTGCTGGCTGCTGAGGCTGAGAAACCCAAGGTTAACAAGTAAAAAGGCATAGTCCCAATATTACCAAACAGCAAGGCAGGCCACTAATTCAAGTCCAGAAAAGGATCAAGATCACAGGGCATGGCAGGCTGCTGAACAATGACTTGGCTACATGTAAGATTCGAGTGTGCCAAAAAGCTAGAGACCTTTCTGAAAGCTGCTTATGTACTGGAAGTGAAGCTGAGTGGAATCAAATTCTAGACTGCATCCTTGGTTGGAGGCAGATAAGTAAACATGATAACTCAGTTCCTTAATGTTCTGGTTACCTAGTGCCACTCTGACAGGAATATACCACAAATGGGATAGCCTTAACAAACAGGAGTTTATTCTTTCACAGTTTGGAGGCTTTAAGTCCAAGTTCAAAGTGCCAGGCTCTAGGGATTGTGTGAAAGCCCCTCAACCTTGCGGTACAGCCTCCTGTTCCCAATCCACTGAAGCTAGAGGCATCTCTTCACTCAGGCAGCTACTGGCTTCTGAGGCTAACAAGCCCAAGGTTGACAAATAAAATGGCACAGTCCCGATGTTACCAAACCACACAGCAGGGCATTAACTCAAGTCCATTGTAAGTCCCAAGGTCAGCAGAGCATGGCAGGCTACATGAAGGGTCCGAGCATGGCATAAGCTAGTGACTGTTCCCCAAGGCTTCTGTTTATATGCAGGAAGCAGACCACATCCCTAAGGGAGCTACTTAGCTGCTCACAGTAGATTCCACCATGGAGTTGATTACCAGTCTCATCATGGGATATACTACATCCAGCTGCCCAGCCACTCAACCAGGCCTAGCCAAGTTGACACACAAACTTAACTACCACACTTAAGAACTGAATGGAATGAAAGGTCAATTCACACATCGTCTTCATGTTATCCTCCCTAGAAACAGGTGATAAATATGTTAATGTGTGTTTCAGGAACAACTTGAAAATTAACATTGGCTTGTGGACATGCACAGTGAGACAAACGGGAACAAAGTTGAATAGAATTGACATTCTCCCCTCTGCCCAAGCCTTGATCAGCTAATGACAGGAAGCTGATGTGACTCATCAGGTGCTCAAATCCACTGCATTAAAAATTGGCTGTCCCTTTAAACCGAAGTGAAGGAAGCCTCAGCCAATCCTCAGTAGATTCACACTCAAATTCCTGAAGTTTTTATGAACATGTATAACCCCCTTCTCCTGAAGCTTACAAAAATATATTCTGACCTCCATTTGGAGAATTAGATTTGAGTACTGGCCCCTGTCTCCTTGCATTGCCGCTTTGCAATAAATAATTTTCTCTCCACTTAATCACTTGGTGTATAAAGTATTTTGGCCTGTTTGCACACCGGGTAGGGACCCACATTTGGTTCTACTTC
>NW_006922564.1:173454-178088 GCF_000298275.1 Orycteropus afer afer
CATTTATCTTAGGAAAATTGTTCACACATTTATAGAAGCTGGCAAGTCTAAAGTTCTTGGATCGAACATCATACTGGAGGCTTTTCCCAACTCATGCAGCTGCAGGGGCTGAGGAGCTCAAGGTTGGTAGGCAGTGTACTGGCTGTTGACTCCAAAGAATGATGAATCCAAGATCTCCAGGCTGAATGGTGGATTGTTCACTCAAGGACAGTTGTAGGCAGCACAACAGAATCCCAATCCACAGAAGAGTGTCTCTTTTCCCAGGATGTCCATAAGTATACTGGAAGCAGGCCACACCCCTAGGGAAACTCCCTTTCAATGGATCGGCTGCTCAAAATATATACATCTGATCCCATCATTGAAACAGCCCACATCATAATTGCTTAAGTCACACAGAATTGTCGTCCAGCCAACTTGACACACAGCTCCAACTATCACACTCCACCCCTTGTCAACTTGGCAGTTGTACACATCTTCTTAACCATATATAATTTCTAAATGAGGACAATTATAAAGTTCATATTTGTGCCTAACATGATATGCTAATACACATACAACCAAAATGCATTAACCTTATTTACATTTCAAAGTTCATAACAGAAGGAAACAAAACTATTTGATGCACATATACAATGAAGAAATACAACAATCACAGTCCTCATTTCTGCAACTGGTCACATGGTCATAGCTGATATTCAGAACTCCCTCCCTCCACCACCCATTCTGTATTTCCTTTGCCCTCAGCAAGCATCTCAGCTGGTTGTGGTTCTTTGCCTGGTGGGGTGACCCAAACCTTCATTCCTGAAGGGCCTGGGCCGTTATCAGTCATATCAGAATTGGGTTGCTGTAATTTTCCATTGACTTTAATCACAAGGCATGGTAGTACCAAGAGACATCCTAAAGAATCTCCTGTATTCCAGACATATTCTTCTTTACATCCATTATGTAATGTCAATCCAATTTCCCCTTGATAATCAGGATCTATCACACTAGTACAGCAATGCCCTTCTTTGTTCATCCAGAGGTATGAGGAAGCCAAAATGACTGGGTGGGATTCTTAATTTCCAGTTCAATGCAATCAGTATTGTATCTCCTGGTGGGAGTGTTGCTCCCTTTGGGACTAAGATCTACAGAACTGCAGAGCATAGGGGAGGAGGAACAGGAAGCAAAAAAATAATTAATGCATTTTATTGAAAGATAATTTATGTACAATGAAATATGTACAGTGAATATTAAATTATGTACAGTGAAATACACAAAATTAAAGTGACATGGGTCAATGCATTTTTTTTTGCAGTGTTCCCTCCCCGCCCCTCCCACTCCTGACAACCAACAAAGAAAATTTCCCTCCATATACAAACCTTACCTTGACCCTCCACAACAAAAAACTAATACTATATTTGTCATTCTGTGATTGACTTATGTCTCTCAGCATAATGCCCTCCAGCTTCATCCATATTACACAGTGTTTTGCAGACTCTACATTATTCTTTAGTGCTGCATAGCATTCCATTATGTGTGTGTACCATAGTTTGGTCACCCACTCTTCCACTATTAATCTTAGAGATAAAGTCCCTTGCCATATATGTAATTATTGGCAAATATGAATTTATTGCTGTCATTTTTGTTATGTCTTTCTTTGTGGTGTCGATTTCTTTGTTCCACATAATTTTCTATGCTGAGCTTATTTTGTTTATGAATCATATTATCACTTCCTTCACTGCTATTGTTTCAGTATTTGCTGAATATTTATGCTGGTCCTCTTTTTTGATGTGAAGGTTCATCATTTCTCTTTGTGGTTACCCTGTGATTTATAGTTTTCTCCCCAAGTTTAGAACAATCTTATAGTTGTCTTGACTTCTCTACCATCTAGCAGTTCTGTAACAACACAGTTTTTCCTCTCTTTTTGGTTTGTAGTTGTCCTCATTTGTCAATTGATGTCTCTGGATCCCTGTTTACACTCTTGTAGGCTTATTTACTTTGGATACTACCATAGCTGGGTTGTTTTCTGGGTATATCATCATGTGTGTTAATGGTCAGTTGTTGTTGGCTTTTGTTGCTTTTCTGTCCAAAGGGCTCACGTTAGCATTTCATGTAAGGTTGTTCCCAAAATTTCTGCTTATCTGGAAATGTCCTAATTTCACCATGATATTTTAAGGACAATTTTGCTGGCTACATAATTGTCAGTTGTAAATTTTTCTCTTTCTGGGTTTTATATATACCATCCTATTGCCTTCTTGTCTGTGTACTTTCTGCCAAGAAATCTGAGCTTATTGTTATTGGTTGCCCCTTGTAGGTAACTTTTTGTTTTTCCCATGCTGCTCTCATGATTCTTTCTTTGTCTTTGGTTTTGGTGAGTTTGATGATGCTATGTATGGGTGATTTTCTTTTGGGGTCTATCCTGTTTGGGGTTCGTTGGACTTCCTGAATGGATACATTCTCATCTTTCATCAAGCCATGAAAGTTCTCTTCCAACAAATCTTTGACAATTTTTGCTGTGGTTTTATTTTTCTCTTCCTGTTATGGAATTCCAATTACACGTAGGTTATTCCTTTTGATGGCATGCTACATGAACCTTAGGCTTTGTTCCCTTTGTTTTGATATTTTTTTTCGATTTATCCCTTTCCAAAGAAGTGTTCAAGTGTTTGCCTTCAATCTCCCTCATTCTGTCTTCCATTGATTCAATTCTACTCCTTTGCCCATTCAATGTCTTATCTATTTCTGAAAATTTAGTACTTAAGTAATATTTGAAATAAATATTAGCAAAAGTTACTCACATGACAGAATTGTTGTTGTTCTAGAGTTATGGATATTTAAACATTCAATAAGTAACTGGGCAGTTGTACTTAGGCCCATAGGTGAATGCCAGTAATGAAGGGTTTTGACATGCTATGACCAAGTTTTTCACATGATTGAAAAAGGAAATAAGTGGAATTAATGCTTTTTAGACTATTATTGACAAGCACCAGGAATATGTATATCCAAGCCAATAAAAAAATAATAAGAATAAAGGGTTTAAATCAATAAAAATAAAGGCAATAAATCTTGCTCAAATCACTCCAGACGCATAAACTTTGGTAGAAAAATATAAAATATGAATAGGGACCAAAATGTTTGGGACACAGCAAAAGCAGTGATCTGAGGCAAATTTTTAGCAATAAATGTACACATCAAAAAAGAAGAAAGAGCCAAAATCAACACTTTAAACCAAAATCTCCAACAATCAGAAAAAGAACAGAAAGAAAAGCATGCAGTCATGAGAAGAAAGGAAATAATAAAGCTTCAAGCAGAAATCAATGAAACAGATAGTAGAAAGAAAACATAAAATATCAACAAGACTAGAAGTTGGCTTTTTGAAAAGATTAATAAAATTGTCAAACCACTGGCAAATTTAACAAAGGAAAAGTGGTAGAGAATACAAATAACATGTATAAGAAACACAATGGGTAACATCAGAACTGAATCAACTGAAATAAAAAGGATAATATCAGGATACTATGAAGAATTGTTGGGCAATCTACTTCCGTAGTGATACCTCCTTGGAAACTCAAGGAAAGGTCATTATGAGTCGGGTCTGACTTGACGGGAAATAACAACAACAATGAAGAACTATGCGAGCTCCAGTAGCGTAATGCCTAAGGCATTTGACTATGAACCAGAAGGCAAGTGGTTCAAATCCACCAGCCACTCCTCGGAAGGAAGATTGGGCAATCTACTTCCATAGTGATACCACTTCAGAAACCCAAGATGGGATCACTATGAGTTGGATCCGACTTGACAGCAGTGAGTTTGGTTTTGGTTTTTGGATGAAAAACTGTAATCCAACAAATTTGAAAATCTGGATGAAAGGGACAGATTTCTAGAAAAAACACCACTTACCTAAACTAACACAGACTGGTGGGGAAAAGTTGAATAGATCCATAACAAAAGAAGAAATTGAACAGGTCATAAAAAAAATTACCAACAACAACAACAAAAAAAACGTCTTGGCCCAGACATTTTAACTGAAGAATTCTACCAAACATTCAGAGAAGAACTGATACCAGTCCTACTCAAACTATTCCAAAACATAGAAAAAGATGGGTCACTGCGGTCGAGTCAGATTTGACTCATAGCAACCTTTCCTTGGGTTTCCAAACCAGTATCACTAAAGAAGTACATTGCCCAAACTTCCTTCTGAAGAGTGGGTTTGAACCATTAACTTTCTGGATAGCAGTCAAGTGCCTTAGGCACTATGCTACCAGTTGTTGTTATTGTTAGGTGCTGTTGAGTCATTTCCAACTCATAGTGACCCCATGCTCAGCAGAACAAAACATGGCCCGATCCTGTGCCAGCTCCAAAATCCTTGCTACAATTCAGCTCTTTGGTGAAGTGTTTATTTATGTCTTCTGCCAATTTTTTTAAATTAGATTATTTGTGTTTTTCTTGTTGAGGTATTGGTTGTTGTTGTTAGGTACCGTCAAGTCATTTCTGACTCATAGCAACCCCATGCACAACAGAACGACACACTGCCCAATCTCACGCCAGCTCCATGATCCCTGCTATACTTGAGCCCATCATTGCAGCCACCATGTCAATCCACCTTGTCAAAGGCCTTCCCTTCTTTTGTCGACCCTCAACCTTACCAAGCATGA
>NW_006922564.1:181510-184223 GCF_000298275.1 Orycteropus afer afer
CAACCTTCCTTCCGAGGAGTGGCTGGTGGGTTTGAACTGCCAGCCTACCATTTACGATAGCTACCAAAAAATAAAAATACTTGGGAATAAATCTTACCAGAGACACAAAAGATCTGTACAAAGGAAACTATAAAAGACCACTTCAAGAAACCATAAGAGATCTATGTAAATGGAAGAATATACCATGCTCGCGGAAAGAAAGATTAAACATTGGTAAATGTTTAAAGCAATCTATACATGCAATGCATTTGGGCTGATGAGGATCAAACCTCAAAGTTATTTCTCTCCCAATTGGTCTTCCACTACATTGAAACATTTGCTACTTCAATCACTACTTCTACATTAATTTGCAAGTGAGTAGTTATTTAACATATCTATTTAACTTCAACATTAACACATATTTGTTAGATCAGCAGCTTTGTACACATATTGTACACTAAAATTGGCCATGAATTGAGCCCAATAGAGTCAGCCAGATAATTACCAGCCTTGTCATATATGTCAGCTTTACAACTATCCTTAATTAACTGGAACCTTGATGTAATCACCACAAGCAATCAGCAGAAATTGTTCTGAACATTTCTCTTTGAATCTCCCAATAATGAGCTACTGGAGTTTTGTCTGATATTAAGCAAGTAACTCTAAATACAAGAGTCTGCATATGTTCTTTAGTCATCCACTTTAAGGAATTTCACAGGAACTGTTCTGTTTAAATTTTTCTAGCAATTTGTACTTCAGAATGTTTGAATGGCTATGATGTATAAAGAGAGTGTATAAATATGTTAGGAAGTATTAGAAAAAATGTTAACAAATGAATTTGACCCTTATGATAAGTAAGGCAATAATGAATAGAGAAATAATATATATATTTTTTTAAATTTCATGCATAAAAATACAAAGCTGTACATGAACGCTAAGGAGCTTATTGAAGCATTGCAGATAAATGTAGTTTCTTTGAGCAGGGACAACTGAATGACAATATTAAAAACAAGCAAAATTAATTAATTAATTTTGATAGTAGTACATTTTCATGGTTAGAGCAGAGAGTACACTCCCATGCAGACTATCATAGATAGCTAATCAATGGATTTTAACTCTCAGTGTCATTGAGTCAGTTCCGACTCATAGCAACTCCTTGTTGGGTGTCCGAGTAGGTATCTCTATAGAAGTAGATTGCCCAGTCTTCCTTCCAAGGAGTGGCTGGTGGGTTTGAACCATCAATTGCAGGGTCTTCATTATTTAAAAAAAAAAAAAAATTGTGAAGTGATATAACCTTCAGAGGAGTTTGAACAATTTCAAATGACACTAGGAAAGAAATATTATTTCTGTCAGGTCTATTTAGAAAGGAATGTACTCATGAGGAAAGATATTGGTACTATTCTGATTTGGTAAGGATGATGGAGAAGACTAAAGCATTGGCAAAATAAAGTAGACAGAAAATTGTATTTCAAACCCAGAAAAGATCTGGAAGTGTGTGCATCACTGTCCATGAAATTCATGGCAATATGTGGATAATGGAGTGAATATATCAGCTAGGCTTGTGGTCAGCAACACAGATTTATGAAGAGTAACAGAAAAAAAACACATAGCCATTCAAACATTCTGAAGTGCAAACTGCTAGAAAAATTTAAACAGAACAGTTCCTGTGAAATTCCTTAAAGTGGATGACTAAAGAACATATGCAGTTATATTACAAGTAGTTTATTTCCTTTTAGTTTATCTAATGTCCTAAGAAAACCTGAGGTCAGGAGTCCACAACTGGTATAATAATTCAGAAGTATTGTCAGAGATCCATGCCCTTTTTTTAATATTCCTATTGTATTACTTTCCTATGACTGCTATAACAAATTCCAAAACCTTAGTGGTTTAAAACAACATAAATTTATTCTTTCAGTGTTCTGGAGATCTGGAATCTAAAATGAATTTTTGGTGTTCCACTCAAGATGGAAGCTGGGTTGCTTTCTTCTGGAGGCTCCAATTTCTATAGGCTACCAGCATTCCTTGACTTGTGGTTACATCATTCCAAACTCTGACTCCATTGTCATAACATTTACCTATCATCTGTAGTCATACCTCTATCTACTTCACTCTTATTAAGGATCTTTGTGATTATATCATCCCACTGGGATAATCCAGGATCATCTCTCTATCTGAAAATCCTTAATTTACTTACATCTGCAAAATCTATTTTTCGACATAAGGTAACATATTCACAGATCTAGAGGATTAGGATGTGTACATATTTGGGGGACCATTACTAAGTCTACCTTGCTATACCACTTTTAACTCATAACTTTAATCTTCCAAGGTGTTCTGCCTCCAGGAATTACAGAAAGAAAAAAAGAATCGGAGAGTCCAAAGTATATATTAATGGAATGGTCCTTTTAAGACAACTTTCTCAGAAGTTCCATTCAACATTTTCTGTTTGTATTTAATTCACCGGAAACATGTCACATGTTCAGTTCTATGTACAAGAAAATATGAGAAGGCAATATTTCACTTACAGACTCTGTGCAAAGGAAAGCAAGAAAAAACAAAAAAGAAGAAGAAGAAAGAAAGAAGGAGGAGGAGAAGGAAGAGGAGGATGTGGTAGTTCAGTCTGTGTGTAAACTTGGCTGGGCCTGGTTGAATGGCTGGGCAGCTGGATGTAGTATTCCCCATGATGAGACTGGTAATCAACTCCATGGTGGAATCTACTGTGAGCAGCTGAGTA
>NW_006922564.1:184588-192927 GCF_000298275.1 Orycteropus afer afer
CCAGCCCCTAGAGCCTGGCACTTTGAACTTGGACTTAAAGCCTCTAAACTGTAAGACAGTAAACTTCTGTTTGTTAAGGCCATCCCATGTGGCATATTCTTGTCAGAGCGGCACTAGGTAACCAGGACAGAGGAGAAGCAGAAGAAGGAGGAGGAGGAAGAGGAGAAGGAAGAGGAGAAGGAGGAGGAGAAAAGAAGTAGAAGAAGAGGAAGAATTGGTTGGGAATGAGTGTGCATCAAGATAACCAAGAGTTTCTTCTACTCTGTGGGAGTACCAGCATAGTTTTGTGTGCCTGTGGGAGTATGTAAACACAAAGATATATTGCAGTGCTTTCTCAAATCATAGCATTCTTAGTTATCTAATGCTGCTATAACAGAAATACATGAATGGATGGATTTAACAAACAGAAATTTATTCTCTGACAGTTCAGGAGGCTAGAAGTCCAAATTCAGAGTGTGAGCTCTAGGGAAACTTTCTCTTTCTATTTGCTCTGAGGGAATGTCTTTATCTCTTTTCAACATCTGGGGGCTCAGGATCTGTGGAGATCTCCATGTGTCTTGGCATCAATCTTTCCCTGGGTCTAGGAGGTTCTCAGCAAAAAGATCCTGGTTCCAAAGGACACACTCCACTCCTGGCTTTTCTTTCTTGGTTGTAGTCAAGTCCTCCTTTCTCTGCTCCCTTCTTTCTGCTTTTAAATCTTATAAGATTAAAGATGATGAAGGTCACATCTCAAAGGAACTCCCCTTACTTCAGATCAGGGGTGTGACCTAAATAATAGTGTTGCATCCTACCTTAATCTCCTTACAACTAATTGGCTGATCACATCAGATCACATCATAGATGTTTATATCATTTCATAACTGCCAAATTACATCATCACATAGCTACCAACACACTGAGAATCATGGGCCAGCTAAATTGACATAGTTTGGCAGGGCACAATTCAATCCATGACAGTTCTGTAGTAAATTTGCCTTTGGGCTGAGAAATGAAGTGGAATGAAGATGGAAGAGGGACTGAGGGAAAAAAAAAAAAAAAAAGACAGATTAAAGTAGACCTGTAATAGAAAAGGGATAATGATTTTGATAAAGTGATTAATTTTGTGAGCTCTTGAAATTCCACTAAATTCATCTTCAAATGAAAATTATTTGTAAACTATTAGCTTATTTTTGAAGAATATGTGATGAATGCCCCAAGTGCATAAATGCCTGATATCTTGAAATGAAACTAACTAAATAAATAAAATACCACCCATTCCTAGGAAATCTAATTTCTTCAGCAAAATATTTTTATCTATAATTAAAAAAGAATGTGTCTTTCTAAACCTTATCTTACCAGTTGCCATCAAGTTGATTCTGACTATGGCAACCCCATGTGTGTTAGAGTATAGTAGTAACCTACAGGGTTTTAAATGACTGATTTTTCAGAAATGACCACCAGATCTTTCTTCCAAGGTGCTTCTGGTTAAACTGGAACATTGAAAGTTTTGGTTAACAGCCAAGCTTGGTAACTGTTTTCATCACCCAGGAATCCTTCTGAGCATTGTTGTTGTTACTGTTGTTAGGTGCAGTCATGTAGGGTTCTACTCATAGTGACCCTACATACAACAGAGCAAAACACTGCACAGTCTTGGGCCATCCTCACAATCCTTGCTATGCTTGAGCACATCATGGCAGCCATTGTGTCAATCTCTCTCATTTCAGAACATTCCCTTTTTTGCTCACCCTCTGTTTTACCAAGCAAAATATGCTCCTTCAGGGAATGGTCTGTTCTGACAACAAGACCAAAGCAGGTGAGAATAAGTTTGGCCATTGCCGCTTCCAAGGAGCATTCCAGCTGTACTTCTTCCAGGACAAATTTGTTGGTTCTTCTGGCAGCATTAACAAACAAACAAACAATAAACTCACTGCTGTTGAGTTGATTCAACTCATAGTGACCCTTCCTTGGGTTTCTGAGGTGGTATCTCCACGGTGGTAAATTGCCCAATCTTTTTTCTGTGTAGTGGTTGGTGGATTTGAACTGCCAGCCTTCTGGTTAGCAGTAAAATGCCTTAGGCACTATGCCACCAGAGCTCCCTGGCAGCATTAGGACCTTTAACTTCTACTACCTTTGAAAACTTTTCCCCAAAAGAAAGATAAATTGGTAACCAATACAAATAGAGTATGTGTTGGCCATTTATTATGCAAAGTAGAAAAATTAACTGGATTACTGTATAAATGCTTTTTCTCCACATATATTGTTGTCAAATACAAATGTACTAAGATAAAAGATAATGAAAGGGTATGTTGCTTTGGGATTTAGACACAAAAGCATTGCACATTTGGTATCCAATGGCACAAGTAAGAGAGACTGTGGAATATTTGGTCTTAAGCATTTGACTCTGGAATTATTATTTAGTGAAGATTGGGTCTTTTTACTCTAGCTTCAAATTTATGTTAACAAATTCATGCATTACATCACTTTTTCTCTTGTTGATTCTCTTTTAAATTTTCAGTTGAAAGGCAAATTACTTGCTTTTACTAATGTAGCATAGGATCCAATTTTCCTTTCTAATATGCATTTCTACCTCCCATAGCCTCGCTAAATAGAATCAAATTATAAATAAACAAAACATATTACAATTACACTTTTACTTATGGTTAGCCATAAAAAATAATTTAAGTATTTAAAAAAGTTACAGCTGTCAGAAGTTTGCATAAAATGGTCTCTAAGACACAGCAACTGTTAGATGATTCTTAAAAAGGTAATTTACCTGAGCAATTATAGCAAAGAAGATACATTTCCTTGGGTACATGTTGATTCTAAAGAATTAGATATTTTATAATATCACTGTGCACAATTTTCTCCCACTGTACTGTAATATTATATGTATGTGTGTGTGTGTGTGTATTTAATGTGGCAGACTAGATATCAGAAAACCCATGGTTGTAATGTGGTAGAACCTGTGAGTTTGACTTTAGTCTATAAAACCTGTTTACATTTTAGTCCTTATCTGAAGAGTGACCTTATATTAATATCCCATCAAAATATTTAGCCATTTAACACCTAATTGCAGAGACTACTTACTAAAGTCCTTAAAACAAACTTTTTAAGATGTTTTTGTCCAGTCACTGTTTGTCAGATAGCTCTGATCTCCAGATATTAATTTAGTGCTAAAGTACCCCTTGTGGAACACAAATCTGTCTGATAAATTAGTGAGCCTTTGGAACTGACCTATATCCCTCAGGCCACTGAGATTTTCTTAGTTGTTAAATAATTACCTCCAATTTTACCATGAAACTGTGGCTGAATTCTCTGCCTGATTTAGCCTTGGTGGGATCCAGTGCTGAGAGAATCTGGCTCACTTAGTGTCCTCCCATTAAATTTGCCATTGAAGTGTAAGACAACAATATGAAGAATAATGGTGACTGAGCAGCTACCTCCTGCACTACTCCCAGAGAGTCAATTAGGCATTTTGGAAGCTGAGTCACTTTTCAGGCCATTGAAGCGGTAACTTACTAAATGGTACCCCAGTGGCAAAGAAGAGTTCATATAGCTTTCAAAAAAAAATGTCCAACTTTCTCCAAGGAGTAGTTTACACACTACAAAAAGCTCAATCAATGTGGGCCAAATACTTCATTTATGAAATCATAAGAGATATTGATCCTCTGGTAGACAATACAATGGGCATATCCATTCATATGGGTGAATAATGAATTCAAAGGCAACCAATATGGGGGAAAAATGATAATAATGATAACATGGTCAGTGAGTCATAAAAAAGGTATAATGTATACCTATAGAAAATTTATATTATGGGTGAATTTCATGGGAATAAATAAAAATAATTTAATACCACCAGCCACTCCTCAGAAGGAAGGTTGGGCAATCTACTTCCATAGTGATACCTCCTCAGAAACCCAAGGAGCAGTCTCTATGAGTCGGCTTCAACTCAAGGGCATATAACAACAACAATCAGGCTCAAGAGAAAAACTAAAAAAACTCACTGCCATGGAGTTGGATCTGACTCATAGTGACCCCTCCTTGGATTTCTACAGAAGTAGATTGTCCATCCTTCCTTCCGAGGAGTGGCTGGTGGGTTTGAACTGCCAGCCTTCTGATTAGCAGTCAAATGCCTTAGGCACTACACCGCCAGAGCTCCTCAAGGGACTGAAAGAAGCATTCTTTTACCAAACTCACAAAAGTAGTTTAAATTATCTTTCCCATTTTACATTAAACAATTATATATATGGCCATATTAAAAAAAAATAATAATAATAAAAAAATAAATATATATATATATATTTTCTAGCAAAGACTTTCCTGATTTGATGTAATAATCCTTCTTCTTAAGTAAATTATATTTAATAGACACTAAAACTAACACAAAAATATTCAAAATGAAGAAGGACGCATACACTATACATGTACATACACTATACATTCTCTTAATGGTTTGAATTACACCATACCTAAATATTCATGTGACTCGAGCTCTGGTGGCACTGTGGATAAAGCATTGGGATGCTAACCAGGGGTCAGCAGTTTGAACCCACCAGGTGCTCCACAGGAAAAAGATCAGGAAGTCTGCTTCAGTAAAGATATACAGCCTTGGAAAGCCCATGGGACAGTTTTATTCTGTCCTCAAGGGTCACTATGAGTTGGAATTGACTTGATGGCTGTGGGTTTATTCTTCATGGTTATTTTAAAAGATTTAATATATTCTACTGAATTATTCCCTAGATAGATATTTAAATCATTGCTATTACAAAGTTTATTTTCACCTTGGTATGAGCATATAAATCTCATTAATTTTAAAGGGGGTTAATCACAATAAAAAGAGAGGGACATGTTTTTCAAAATTCAATCCCAATGTATATAGGTAGTCAGAACTTTCTTAATTTATTCACAATCCAAACTGAGGATTCTTCTCCATTCCAGAATATTCCTTTCCTATCCAAATGAATGCATGCTTTTTCACTTTCCCAGATATACATTTTTGCTTCATCTGGCTAATTTGTTGTTGTTATGTGCCGTCAAGTCGGACTCGACTCATAGCCATCCCTCCTTGGGTTTCCTAGGCGGTATCACTATGGAAGTAGATTGCCCAACCTTCCTTCCGAGGAGTGGCTGGTGGGTTTGAATGGCCAGCCCTCTAGTTAGTAGTCAAGTGCCTTAGGTACTGTGCTACCAGAGCTCCTTCTGGCTTATTTAGATTATAATATTTCTGGGAAAAAGGGACAGTTAAGTTGTAAACCTAGTTCATTAACTGTATTCAAGAACCAAAGTACAATAATAATTATGCTAAGCCTGATTTAGAATTCTGATCCAAATAGGTTTGAAAATGTAGAATTAATGCATCAGCACTTTATTAATTTCCTATTGCTGCACAAAAATTACAACACATTTGTAGCTTAAAAAACACAAATTTATTATTTTACTGTTCTGGAGGATAGATGCTCAAGATGTGTCTTATCAGGTTAAAATCAAGGAATCTACAAGATTGCATTCCTTTCTGGAGGTTCTAAGGAAGAATATGTTTTTGCTCATTCATGTTGGCAGAATTTAGTTCTTAACAGTGATAGGTAGCTCTGGTAGTGTAGTGCCTTAGGCACTTGACTGCTAACCAGAAGTCTGGCAGTTCAAACCCCCCAGCCACTCCTCAGAAGGAAGGTTGGGCAATTTATTTCCTTACTGACATTGCCTCGGCAACCCAAGGAGGGGTCGCTATGAGTCGGATCCAACTCAAAGGCATATAACAACAACAACAACAACACAGTGATAGAACTGAGGTCCTTGTTTTCTTGCTCACTGTCAGCTGAGGACTGTACCTAGCTTCTAGAATTCATGTATATTTCTTGGCTCTTGAACCCTTTTGTCTTCAAAGTTTGCAATGCTACCTGAGTCCCTCTCCCACTTTGAATCATACTATCCTCTTCCATCTCATCTCTCTGACCCACACTTCTGGCTTCTTCTGCTTTTAAAAGTTCATGTGATTAGGTTGGATCCACACTGATAATCCTGGATAATCTCCCTATCTCAAGGTTCATGTATTAATGTTCTCTAGAGAAACAGACCCAATGATAGATACAGATACAGATACATAGATTTATGTCAAATAATTTTTTTCACATGACTGTGAGGGGCTAGCATGTCCATAGGTCAGATGACAGAAAAGGGGCAGAATGTTCCAGAAAAATGTCTATTTATAGTCTGGAGGCAGAATACATTCTAGGGAAACTCCTTTTTTGCTTTTAAGGCCTTTAATTGATTGAGGCATGACCACTTTATGGAAAGTAACCTGGCTTATTTGATTTAATCACACGGAACTACTTCATAGCAGCAATTAGAATACTGTTTTTGCCAAATAACTGGACATGATAGCGTAGCCAAGTTGATGCATAAAATTAACCATCACAGCCCTTAACCTGAATCATATTTGTAAGTCTCTTTTTCTGTGAGGTCATATATCCATAGGTTTCTGGGATTAGGGTATGGCCATTTTGGTGATGCTATGTGATAGTTGGAGCTGTGTGTCAACTTGGCTGGACCATAATTCTGTGTGGTTTAAGCAATTGTGATATGGGTTATTTCCATGATGGGATCAGATGTATACGTTTTGAGCAGCCAATCCATTGAAAGGGAATTTCCCCAGGGGTGTGGCCTGCTTGCAATATATTTATGGACATCTTGGGAAAGGAGACACTCTTCTGTGGATTGTGGTCATACTGTTCTGCCTACAACTGTCCCTGAGTGAACAATCCACCATTCGGTGGAGATCTTGGATTTGTCATTTGTTGGAGTCAACAGCCAGTATACTGCCTGTCAACCTTGAGCTTGTCAGCCCTGGCAGCTGCGTGAGTTGGGAAAACCCTCCAGCTTGATGTTTGATCGAAGAACTTGGGACTGGCCAACTTCCATATATCTGTGAGCCATTTTCCTAAGATAAATTTATCTTTCTCTATATGGTATGTAAGCTTTACTGGTTTTACTTCTCTAGAGAACCCATCCTAACACACCCTGCCTACCACAAACACATTTTAATGGACACTTTAAAATCTAAAGTTCCCTTTAATGATAGTATTTGAACAATTCGTCTTTAAAACATGGACTACTGGAAACTTGAAATTTTGATATGGACAATCACTTGAAAGGGAAGAATGATATATAGCTTCTCAGCTGAAAGGACAAGGTCTTGAAAGAAATCATTCTTGGATCTGAATTTTGTTTTGTAGATTTTAGCTTCTAAGATCACTAAAGTTAGTTAAATACTTCAATATTTTTAACAAGAAAGAAATGTTATTACAGTAAATCCCATTTTGTTGCTCTTGATTATGCCTGAATATAGCCATCATGTTATGCAACCATTACTACTATCCTTTTCCAAATTGTTCCAGCACCAAGAATAGAAAATCATTACTCTCCAATAAATGTCTTTCTTTTTCCCCTTTCTCCTAACCCTGGTAGCAACTAATGCTCTTTGGTCTCTATATATTTGTCTGTTTCATATAAATGGGATTATACAATATTTACTCTTTTGTGACTGGCTTATTTCAGCTATAATATTTTCAACTGCAAAGAATAAGAAGTCCAGAATATTTAATTGTGTTCATGGGCATAGGACAAGAGGCAATTGTTTGAACACAGCAGTGGTATACTGAGTAGTTTCAAATTAGGAAAAATATGTGTCAGGTATCCTTTTACCATACTTATTTAATCTGTATGCTGAGCATATAATACAAGAAACTGGACTATAGGAAGAATGCACCATCAGGATTTGAGGAAGCCTCATATGCAGATGACACAACCTTGCCTGCTGAAAGTGAAAAAGACATAAAGCACTTACTGATGAAGATAAAGATTACAGCCATCAGTATGGATTATACTAAAATTTAAAAGAAAAAAAAATCCTCACATCTGGACCAATAGGCAACCTCATGATAAATATGATTTTCCATCCCATGGAAGTAGTAGGCAAAAAATAAAACAATGTATTGCATTGGAAAAATCTGTTGCAAAGGGGTTCTTTAAAGTGTTAAAAACAAAAGATCTAACTTTGAGAACTATATGCGTGCCAGACCCAAACCATTTTCAATCCCCTTGTATACATGATCAAACTGGACAGTAAATAAGGAAGACCAAAGAAAAATCGATGTCTTTAAATTTAGGTGTTGGTGAAGAAATTAAAGATACCATGGACTTCCAAAAGAATGAATATCTGTCTTGGAAGAAGTGCAAGCAGAATGTACCTTAGAAGCGAGTATGGTGATACATACTTTTGGGCATATTTTCAGGAGGGATCTGTCCCTGGAGAAGGACATCATGCTTACTAAAGTAGAGAGTCAGTACAAAAGAGGAAG
>NW_006922564.1:193352-197358 GCF_000298275.1 Orycteropus afer afer
TTCCATTGCATAAATGTACCACATTTTGTTTATCCATTCATCTGTTGGGGCACATTTATGTTGTTTCTACTTTTTGGCTATTGTGGATAGTACTACAGTAAACAACCTGTTGCAGAGCCTTCTATTGTTCTGGGCTCCACTTAAAACTAGCAGTTTTTCGAGTCACTTGATGAATAGCCCAGAGTAGCACACTCAAATGAGGGTTATGTTGTCTCCAAAATCCAAAGAAGCCCACCAGACATTGCATCTCATTTTTAGATGTGAGAGGAGCCAGATGGAATAAGTTATCCTTCATGTTAGTAGGAATATGTCAACATGCCTCACACCTCTAGACTCCTAGAAATTTCACTGTGGTGGAAGGCACCTGAATTTTTGTTGGGTTAATTTCCCACTCTTTAGCATGCAGATGTCTCACCAATAAATTTGGAGTCATCGATACTTCTCCCTTACTAGGTCAGATCAACCTAATGTCATCAGTGTAATGGACCAAGGTCTTTGCAGACTAAATTATGACATAGTGCTGGAGAGGTGATATCCCCCTGAGGTAATAGGGTGAAAGTATATTGTTGCTTTTGCCAGCTCAAGGCAAACTGCTCCAAATGATTACTCAAAATTGGTATTGAGAAAAGAGCATTGGCCGGATCAATAGTTGTAAACAATGTACTAGGAGATGTATTAATTTCCTCAAACAATGAAACCACATCTGGAACCATCTGGAATAGCAGCTGCAATTGGATTCACCACCTGATTAAGTTTATGATAATCTACTGTCATTCTCCAAGATCAATCCCTTTTTTGTACATGCCAAAGAGGCAAGTTAAATGGGCATGTGGTGGGAAACACCCCTGTGTCTTTCAAGTCCTTGATTGTGGCGTTCATTTCTGTACTCCCTCCAGGAATGCAGTATTACTTTTTGTTTACTATTTTCCTAGGTATGGACAGTTCTAATGGCTTCTACTTGGCTTTTACTACCATAATAGCCCTGACTCCACATGTCAGAGATCCAAACTGGGGGTTCTGTCAGTTACTGAGTATATCTATTCCAATTATGCATTCTGGAACTAAGGAAATCACAATAGGATGGTCTCAGGAACCCACTGGACCCACTGTGAGATGGATCTGAGTTAAGACTCCATCTATAATTTCATCTCCATATGCAGTCACTCTGACCAGTGGGCAACAGTGATGTTTTAGGTCTCCTGGAATTAGTGTCAATTCAGAGCCAATATCAAGTAATCCCTGAAAAGTCTGATTATTTCCCTTTCCCTAATGAATAGTCACTCTCATAAAAGGCCATAGATTGCTTTGGGGAAGGCTGGAAGAAAAATTAATAGTATAAATTTTTGGCAGTGGTGTTGCATCTTTCCTCAAGGGGACCCGGCATCCCCTTCATTCAAGGGGTTGTGGGTCTGTAAACTGACTCAAATCTGGGAATTGATCAAGGGGCCATGCTTCTGTATTCAGGCGATTCAATCTAGACAGCTGTTTACTTGACCTAGAATTCTTTCACTTGTACAGATTAAGTAAATATTTAGTAGATTTCCAATCTATTTCACTTCTATGGACACCATAGCTAAGTAGTCAACACCACAAGTACACACAAGTCAAATATCAATTGAGATTTCTCAACAAATGGATGCCACACTGGAAGCACTCACTCGTCTATGCCAATGAATTTGGGAGACAGCTACTTCGCCAACTGATTGTAAGAGATCCATATTTGAACACATTCCAAAGAAAGGTGATCCCAAAGAATGTGGAAATTATCAAAAATATCATTAATATCACACACAAGTAAAATCTTACTGAAGATAATTAAAAAGTGGTTACAACAGTATATTGATGGAGGACTTCCAGAAATGCAAACTGGATTCAGAAAAGATGTGGACTGAGGGATATGATTGCTGATGTCAGATGGATCTTGGCTGAAAACAAAGAATACCAGAAAGATGTTTACTTGTGTTTTATTTGCTATGCAAAAGCATTTGTTTGTGTGGTTCATGACAAATTATGGATAACATTGAGAAGAATGGTAATTCCAGAACACTTGATTGTATTCGTGAGGAGTCTATACATAGACCAGGAGGCTGGGGTTCAAACAGAACAAGAGGATACTGTATGGTTTAAATCAGGAGGGATTGTGTCAGGTTTGTATCCTTTCACCATACTTGTTCAATCTGTATGCTGAGCAAATAATGTGAGAAGCTGGAATATATGAAGAAGGTTGTGGAGGAAGGATTGGAGGAAGACATTAACAACTTGTGATATGCAGATGAAACAACTTTGCTTGCTGAAACTGAGGATGAGTTGAAGCACTTACTGATGAAGATTAAAGACCACAGTCTACAGTAGGGCTTATACCTCAACATAAAAAGAAAATCCTCACAACTGGACCAAAAAGCAGCATTATGATAAATGGAGAAAAGATTGAAGTTGTCGAAGGTTTCATATTACTTGGTTCCACAATCAACATGAATGGAATCAGCAGTTTTATTTCTTCTCACCTCTTGTTCCTATTCCTAGTTCTTAAGTTATTTTTGGTAATTTTTTCAAAACTCAATTGTGGAGAGTTCTGGTAAGATGGCAGAATAGGCAGAAAGACTGCACAGACTCTCTTCAACAAAGAAAAGGGGAACCAACAAACAGAGATATGGAAGATAATCCTGGACCCTTGTGTCTTGAAGGAAAGGAACTGCATGGAGGACTACTCTGGTGGCTGGGGAATGAAAGGGAAAGCAGCGAAGAGGATGGCAGGCTGAGCTGTGGACTTTTGTCTGTCTGGAGGGCGCAGCCATTTTGAAAGTTTACAAGTGGCTTGATCATTTTGGATATTTAAAGCAACAGCAATCTCCCAGATTCCAGTGACTTAAGAACTTAAGATTGCTCTGGTGGCTGGGGAATAAAAGGGAAAGTAGAGAAGATGATGGCGGGCTGAGCTGTAGACTTTTGTCTGTCCAGAGGGTGTAGCCATTTTGAATGTTTACAAGCAGCTTGACCATTTTGGATATTTAAAGTGACAGTGTTCTCCCAGATTCCAGGGACTTAAGAACAGGCTCTACTTGCCAGGAACCCCAAGGACACTGTGGACCTGGACTGGAAAGGTGTGACATCTGACTTGTTACTCTTATACATACCCTCTTGGTGAATGGAGGTATGTTTATCGATCATTCCCACCCACCTTCTGGGCACACGGGAACTCCACCCCAGTCTATGTGCTTGGATGGATTCTGGGTGCCCTAACTTGCTCTGACCCCATGTTTTTTTTTTTTTTCTTCTTTCTGTTTTTTACTTTGTTGGTTTTCATATTATTATTATTACTTTTTCCCTTTTACTATTATTCTTTATTCTTCCCCTCCCAGGTTCTAGTTTTCAGCTTTTTTCTTTTCCTGGTTCCTGATTGCAATTTTATTTTTTAATTTTCTTTCTCATGGCTAACCCCATTCCTTGTTTTTCTTTTGTGTTTTTCCAATTTTCTTCTTCATTATTCTCTTTCTCTACCTTTTTGTCTTCCACTCCTGTCTCCAGACACTTCTGGTTTGTTTTGTTTTGTTTTTTCTTTTCCTTTTCTTCTTTTTCCTTTTTTTTTTCTTTTTTTCAGTAACAGTTCCAGTGTGATTACATGGTGTAATTTTGTCCATTTCCTTTTACTTTTTTTATGGTTATTCAGTTGTTGCTTTTGTCTAACTGAGTGGAAGACAGCAACAGTCCTCATACTACACAACTACACCCACACCTCCTGCAACTTCACTTACTAAAAGCCACCACTTCCTTTGCCATTAATGGGCCTACAATAAACAACAACCAAGAACAGCTGGACTCACCCTTGACTGTTCCTCACAAACGGTTAACAGAGCTCTAACTACAGTAACACCACAATGTCTTGGAGAAAACAGATCATCACAGTCCACACAAAGAAGAAGGATAAAGTGGTAGAAACAAGGGAGCAGGATACAGACCCAGAACACATCCCTGAGGAAGAAGCAGCATTGGAACTCTCTGATAAGGA
>NW_006922564.1:218853-219504 GCF_000298275.1 Orycteropus afer afer
GCACCATTTGTTAAAGAGACCATCTCTTCCCCATGTATGGATTTCAGCCCTATGTCAAAAATCAGCTAACTATCGGTTGATTGATCTATTTCTGGGTTCTCAATTCTGTTCCACTATTTTTTGTGTCCATCATCGTACCAATACCAGGCTGTTTTGACTATTGTGGCTGTAGAGTAGGTTTTGACATCTGGCGATGTGAGACCTCCTACTTTTTTCTTCTTCTTCAGTAGGGCTCTGCTTATCTGAGGTTTCTTTCCTTTCCACAAAGGGTTAGTGATTTGTTTTCCCATAACTTTAAAGAATGTTGATGGGTTCTGGATTGGGATTTCATTGTATATGTAGATTGCTTTGGGTAGAATTGACATTTTCACAGTGTTCAATCTTCCTATCCATGAGCCAGATATGTTCTTCCATTTATGTAGATGTCTTATGGTTTCTTGAAGTAGTTTTTTATAGTTTTCTTTGTACAGGTCTTTTGTGTCCATGGTAAGATTTGTTCTCAAGAATTTTATGTTTTTAGTAACTATTGTAAATGGTATTGATTTCTTTATTTCTTTTTCAGCAATCTCTTTCATGGTGTAGAGGAATCCAGCTGATATTTGGATGTTGATCTTGTATCCTGCCATGATGCTAAATCTCTCAATTAGTTCC
>NW_006922564.1:220197-224854 GCF_000298275.1 Orycteropus afer afer
GTCCCTTCTATTCCTATTTTGCTGAGAGTTTTGATCAGGAATGCGTGTTGGATTTTATCAAATGCCTTTTCTGCATTGATTGATATGATCATGTGTAATTTTTTCCTTTGTTTTATGTATGTGGTGGATGATGTTGATTGTTTTTCTAGTGGTGAACCATCCTGTCATACCTCATATGGACTCCACTTGGTCATAATGAATTATTTTGTTGATATGTTGTTGGAGTCTGTTGGTCAGAAATTTTGAAGATTTTTTTCATCTATATTCATGAGGGGTATTGGCCTGTAGTTATCCTTTTGAGTGATGTCTTTGCCTGGTTTTGGTATCAAGGTTATGCTTGCTTCATAAAATTAGTTAAGGAGGATTCCCTCCTTTTTCTGTGTTTTGGAATAGTTTGAGTAGGACTGGTGTCAATTCTTCTCTGAATGCTTGGTAAAGAGTAGAATTCTCCACTTAAACTGTCTGGCCTGGGACTTTTTTTTGGTTGGTTGTGTTAGACTGGGTTCTCTAGAGAAACAAAACCAGTAAAGCTTATATACAGAGAGAAAGAGAAATTTATTTTAGAAAAAATGGCTCACACACTTATAGAAGCTGGCAAATCCAAAATGTTGGGATCAAATGTCAAGCTGGAGGTTTTTCTCAACTCTCATAGCTTCAAGGGCTGAGGAGCTCAATATTGGCAGGCAGTATACTGGCTGTTGACTCCAACAAATGATTCCGATATCTCCAGGCAAAGTTGTGGAGTATTCACTCACAGACTGTTGCACGCAGCAAAACAGAATCTCAATCCAGAGAACAGAGACTCTTTTCCCAGGATGTCCATAAATATGCTGGAAGTAGGCCATATCCCTAGGGAAAATTCCTTTCAACAGATTGGCTGCTCAAAACATATTCATCTGATCCCATCATGGGAATAACCACATCACAAGTGTTTAAAGCACACAGAATTGTGGTCCAGCCAAGCTGACACACAGCTCCAATGATCACAGTCCACCCCTTGTCAACTTGGCAGTTGTACACATCTTCTTAACCATATATAATCTCTAAGTAAGGACAAGTATAAGGTCATATTTGTGCCTAACATGATATGCTAACACACGTACAACTGAAACACGTTAACCTTATTTACATTTCATAGTTCATAACAGAAGGAAACAAAATTATTTGATGCACATATACAATGAAGAAATATAACAATCACAGTCCTGGTTTCTGCAGCTGGTCACATGGTCATAGCTGATATTCAGAACTACCTTCTTCCACCACCCATTCTGTATTTCTCTTGCCCTCAGCAAGCACCTCAGCTGGTTGTGGTTCTTTGCTTGGTGGAGTGACCCAAAACTTCATTCCTGAAAGACCTGGGCCGTTAGCAGTCATATCAGAATTTGGTTGCTGGAATTTTCCATTGACATTAATCACAGGGCATGGTAGTACAAAGAGACATCCTAAAGAATCTCCTGTATTCCAGACATATTCTTCTTTACCTCCATTATGTAATGTCAATCCATTTTCCCCTTAGTAATCAGGATCTATCACACCTGATAGTACAATAATGCCCTTCTTTGTCTGTTGATCCAGAGACATGAGGAAGCCAAAATGGCTGAGTAGCATTCTTAATTTCCAGGTCAATGCAATCAGTATTATGTCTCCAGATGGGAGTGTTCCTCCCTTTGGTACTAAGATCTCCAGACCCGCAGAGCACAGGGTAATAGGGACAAGAAGTAAAAATTTTTTGAGTGGCTCACTGGGGGTAATAGTGAGTGGTACCACTCCCATTTCCTCCCCTTGGTTCCTGGACTCTTGAATCCTGGCTATGGGAGAAACAGAACCATATATTGGATGCTGATTTAGAGCATATACATCCTCCTGGAGAACATTGACCCAACCTTTCCAGGTATTGCCACTAGCTGGTGCTGTAATTGTGTTTCCAGGAGGCCATTCCATAGTTCTATCAAGCCAACTGCTTCAGGATGATGAGGAACATGGTAAGACCAGTGAATTCCATGAGCATAGGCCCATTGCCACAGTTCATTTTCTGTGAAGTGAGTCCCTTGATCTGAAGCAATGCTGTGTGGGATAACATGATGGTGGATAAGGCATTCTGTAAGTCCATTGATGGTAGTTTTGGCAAAAGATTTGCATGCAAAGAAGGTGAATCCATATCCAGAATAAGTATCTATTCCTATAAGAACAAAAGGCTGTCCTTTCCATGATGGAAATTGTCCAATGTAATCAACCTGCCACCACGTTGCTGGCTGATCACCCTGAAGAATGGTTCCATATCGCCAACTCAGGGTTGGTCTCTGATGCTGGCAGATTGGGCACTTGCCAGTGGTGGTAGCCAAATCAGCCTTGGTAAACAGGAGTCCATGTTGCAGATCCCATGCATTACCTCCATCCCTGCCACCATGGCCACTTTGTTCATGAGCCCATTGACAGGAATAGCTGGATAAAAAGGATGGCTGGTTTCCACTGAACGTGTCATCCTATCCACCTGATTGTTAAAGTCCACCTCTGCCGAGGTCACCTTTTGGTGGGCATTCACATGAGACACAAATACCTTTACTCCTTTAACCCATTCAGAGAGATCTATCCACATACTTCTTCCCCATACATCCTTATCACCAATCTTCCAATCATGCTCCTTCCAAGTTCCGGACCATCCAGCCAAGCCTTTAGCCACAGGCCATGCATCCTTATATAATTGCACATCTGGCCATTTCTTATTCCATGCAAATTGAACAGCCATATGCACCGCTCGAAGTTCTGCCAATGGGGAGGATTAACCTTTACCACTGTCCTTCAAGGAAGTCCCAGAAAGGGGCTGCAGTGCTGCTGCTGTCTACTTTTGAGTGGTGCCTGCATATCGTGCAACCATCTATAAACCAGGCACAAGTTTTCTCTTCCTCAGTCAACTGATCATAAGGAACTCCCTATGAGGCAATAGGTCCAGACTGGGAGAGGGATGGTAATGTGGAGACCATAGGCATTTGGGCCACTTCCTCATGCAACTTACTTGTGCCTTCAGGTCCTGCTCTAGCCTGATCTCTGATATACCACTTCCATTTAATAACAGAGTGCTGCTGTGCACGTCCAACTTTATGACTCTGTGGGTCAGACAACACCCAGTTCATGAAGGGCAGTTCAGGACTAATGATCACTTGGTGACCTATGGTCAGGTGTTCAATCTCTACTAAAGCCCAGTAACAAGCTGAAATCTGTTTCTCAAAAGAAGAGTAGTTATCTTCAGAGGTTGGCAGGGTTTGCTCACAAATCCCAAGGGTCTGCTTTGCGATTCAACAATAGGGACCTGCCAAAGACTCCAAACAGCATCTCTACTTGCTACAGACACTTCAGGGACCATTGGATAAGCCAGGTCATATGACCCAAGTGACAGAGCAACCTGCACGGCAGCCTGAACCTGTTTCAGAGCCTTCTGCTCTGGACTCCACTCAAGATTAGCAGCTTTCCGAGTCACTTGATAAATAAGGTGCAGCAACACACCCAAATGAGGGATATATTGTCTCTAAAATCCGATGAGGCCCACCAGATGTTGTGCCTCCTTTTTAGTTGTGGAAGAAGCCAGATACAATAACTTATTCTTCACTTTAATAGGAATATCTCGACATGCCCCACACCAATGGGCCCTTAGAAATTTCACTGAGGCAGAAAGTGCCTGAATTTTTGTTGGGTTAATTTCCCAAACTCTAGCATGCATATGCTTCACCATTAAGTCTAGGGTCATTGATATTTCTTTCTTCCTAGGTCCAATTGGCAAAATGTCATCAATATAATGTATCAACGTGATGTCTTGTGCAATAGAAAGGTGATCAAGATCCCTAGTGACTAAATTATGATATAGTGCTGGGGAGTTGTTATATCGTTGAGGAAGCACTGTGAAAAGTGTATTGTTGTGCTTGGCAGCTAAAGGCAAACTGCTTTTGATGGTCTTTTGAAATTGGTACCGAGAAAAGGCATTGACCAGATCAATAGCTGCATACCAAGTACCAGGAGATGTGCTAATTTGTGCAAGCAATGAAACCACATCAGGTCCAGCTGCTGCAATTGGAGTCACCACCTGATTAAGTTTATGATAATCCACTATCTTTATTGAAGATACATCTTTTTTTTTGTGCAGGGCAAGTAGGCAAATTAAATGCTGTCAGTATGTTGTACACCTGTAACAAGTTCAATTGGCAAAAGTTGTATCATCAATATATTTAAAACAATGACAAAAAAGGAGAATAGCTTCTGAAGTTGCTTGTGTACAATCAAACACCTCTTGGGATCTGGTTCTTACCTTAGAAATTTAGGCTCATGGTTTCATGGGACATCCCAATTAATTGGCCTATTAATGTGTTTAGTGCTTCTGTTCATTGTATTGTGCCTAGGGTCATGATAGCTTGCAAATGACTATATGAAGCACCATTGGTCTCCATTTACCTGAAGCTTCAGAGAAAGGAGAGTCAGAAATAGAAGGAGAAAATGGAATGTGTGGCTAATTGCATTCATGAACAACTTCCTTTCCCATAAGACCAGAAGAACTGAATGGGGCCCAGCTACCATTACTGAACATTTTGGCCAAGTATTCTGTTGATAAATCCTGATCAAAATGAAAAAAATGCAGAATAGAATTTCAAGTTATCATACATTCCAC
>NW_006922564.1:227425-241025 GCF_000298275.1 Orycteropus afer afer
TTTGAAGATACCTAAAGATAATTCTTTTGAATTCCTTATCAGAGGGTTCCAATGCTGCTTCTTCCTCAGGGATGTGTTCTGGGTCTGTATCCTGCTCTCTTGTTTCAACAACTTTATCCTGCTTTTTGTGTGGACTGTGATGGTCTGTTGTCTCCGAGGCATCATGGTGTTGTTGTATTTAAATCTCTGTTAACTGTTTGTGAAGAGTGGTCAAGGGTAATTCTGGCTCTTCTTGGTGGTTTTTTATCATTGGTCCATTGGTGGAGAAAGAGGTAGTGACTGTCACTCAGTAAATGAAGTTTCAGGAGGTGTGGGTGCAGTTGTGCCTTATGGGGATTGTTGTTGTCTCCCACTCAATTAGACACAAATTACAACCAAACAACCTTCAAAAAACTGGTCAGTCTTGCAGGTCCTGAGTGTCCTTGGGGTTGCTGGATAGCAGAACATGTTCTTAAGCCCCAGGAATCAGCGAGAGTGCTGTCTCTTTAAATATCCAAAATAATCAAGCCACTTTTTAAACCTACAGAATGGCAGCATTCTCCAGACTGGCAAGAGTCCACAGCTCAGCCCACCTTTCTCTTCACCTTCTCCGCTTGTTCCCCAACCACCGTGCACAATCCTCTGTGCAGTTCCTGGCTAGCAGGGTGATTTTTAGGTTAATTCTTAAGTCCTACCACCACAGGAATCTGCAAGAGCCCTGTCTTTAAATATCCAAAATAGTCAAGCCACTTTTTAAACCTACAAAATGGTGCACCTTCCAGACCAGCAAAAGTCCACAGCTCAGCCCACCTTTCTCTTCACCTTCTCCATTTATTCCCCAGCCACCGGAGCAGTCCTCCATGCAGTCCCTGGCCAGCAGGGCTGATTTTTAGGTTAATTATTAGGTCCTACCACCACTCGGGAATCTCCAAGCTGTCTGTTCCATCAGGATCGCTGCCAGACCGCAGCTCTGTGTGTCTCCTTTTTTTGGTATTTTCACCCAAATTCTTCTGCTAGTTGGGGTTTAGTCCACTTCTATATCCTTGCCTTCAAGTCTCTGGAGTCCAGGATTATCTTCTGTGTCTGTGTTAATTGGTTTCTCTTTTCTTTTTTGAAGAGGGTCTGTGCAGTCTTTCTGCTAATCCACCATCTTGCCGGAACCTTCGAGGATTGCACTTTTTTAAGATATATCCATATGAGATCAAATTGACAACAGCAACTTGAATGATTAGACAAGAACCTTAGCAGCCAATGAGTTTGTGGTAGTGGGGGAGGAACAACTCAGAAAAGGACAATGAGGATGGCTACACAACTTGAATAATGTAATCGGCATCACTGAATTGTGATGTGTAGAAACTGTTGAATTAGTTGTATTTTTCTGTGTATATTCTCAATAACAAAAACAAAAACTAAAAACTAAATAATTCTTTTAAAAAATGTGAATCTTGCTCTTCAAACCAGTGCATGGTTACTTTGGCAGGAAGGGAAGCAAAGAAGTTTAAAGTTACAAGATGAACAGATTTAATAGTTCATGGTTAAGACCAGGGGTTTTGTAGTGACAGAAAGATTTGAATTTAAATCCTGATTCTAGAATTTTCCCTTGGGCATATCACTTTATTTCACTCAGCTTATTTCCTTTAAAATGTTTTATTTAGAAGTAAGAAAAACCATTTGCATAGAGAGAAATGTTGTTGTTGTTGTTGTTATGTACTGTGGAGTTGGACCTGACCCATAGTGACCCCTCCTTGGGTTTCCGAGGCAGTATCACTACAGAAATAGAATTCCCCATCTTCCTCCAGAGGAGTGGCTGGTGGGTTTGAACCACCAGCCTTCTGGTTAGCAGTCAAGTGCCTTAGCCACTATGCTACCAGAGCTCCCTAGAGAGAAAAGTAGGGAGGCAGAAATGCAATAAATAAATAAATAAATAGTGTGTGTGTGTGTATGTGTGTGTGTAATAGAAAGCTAATATTCCCTTCCCCTACTCCTCTCCCAAGCAAACATAAATTAGTTACATGTGACAGATAGAAAAACAGATAGAAAGATGTACTATGAGTTTCACAATTCTCTTGAAAATTATGTCTTTAAAAATAATGAATATCACTCATACTTACTGTGTTCCTTTAAAAAATCACCTATATGAGAGCAAATGATCAACAACTACTTTTTAAAAAAAGATGAGAATGTAATTGGGAGGGAAACTGTTGCTGTTGTTAGGTGCCATCGAACGACACACTGCTGGGTCCTGTGCCAGCCTCATGATCCTTGCTATACCTGAGCCCATCATTGCAGCCACTGTGTCAATCCATATCATTGAGGGCTTTCCCTTTCTTCGTTGACCCTCTACTTTACCAAGTATGATATCCTTTTACAGGGAATGGTTCCTTCTGACAACATGACCAAAGGAGGTGAGACGAAGTCTGGCCATTCTGGCTTCCAAGGAGTTTTCCAGCTGCACATCTTCCAGATGAGATTTGTTAGTCCTTTTAGCAGACCTTGGTACTCCTAGCATTCTTCTCCAACACCATAACTCAAAACCATCAACTCTTCTTCAATCTTTCTTATTCATTGTCCAGCTCTCACATGCATAAGAGGCGATTGAAAATACCATGACTTGGATTAGGCACACCTTAGTTTTCAAGGAGATGTCTTTGCTCTTCAGCACTTGAAAGAAGTCTTTTGCAGGAGATTTTCCCAATGCAACATGTCATGTGATGTCTTGACTGCTTCTTCCATTGATGTTGATTGTAGGACAAAGTAATATGAAGTCCTTGACAACTTCGATCTTTTCTCCATTTATTGTGAAGCTGTTTATTGGTCTAGTTGTCAGAAGTTTTGTTTTCTTTATATTGAAGTGTAATCCATACTGCAGACTGTATTCTTTAATCTTCATCAGTAAGTGCTTCAAGTCATCCTCACTTTCAGCAAGCAAAATTGTGTCATCTGTGTATTGCAGGTTGTTAATGAATCTTCCTCCAAAACTCATGCCACATTCTTCTTCATATAATGCAGCTTCTCAGACTATTTGCTCAGCATACAAGCTGAATAAGAATGATGAAAGGATACAACCTTGACACACTCCCTTCTTGATTTTGAGCCATGCAGTATCCCCTTGTTCTGTTCGAATGAAAGCCTTTTGAGCTATCTACAGGTTTCTCATGAGTACAATCAAGTTTATGGAATTCTCATTCTTCTCAATGTTGCCCTTAATTTGTTATGATCCCAGCATTGAATGCTTTTTACTTGCATGTGATATTAATCATATCATTAGATAATTTCCACATTCTGTGGAACCTTTCTTTGGAATTTGTACAAATATGGATCTCTTCCAATCAGTTGGAAATGTAGCTGTCTTCCAAATCTCTTGGCATCACAGAGTGAGTGCCTCCAGTGGGGCATCAGTTTGTTGAAACATCTCAGTGGGTATTCCATCAATTCCTGGAGCCTTGTTCTTCACCAATTCCTTCAGGAGTAGGAAAATGGAACAACCAAAATGAAAATAATGAGAATGTTTACACATTTTGAAGAGTGTAATCAGTGTCACTGAACAACTTGTGTAGAAATCATTGATTGGGAACCTAAACTGCTGTGTAAACTGTTAACAAAAACACAATAACGTATTATTTAAAAAGAAGAAGTAAGAAAATATAATGTATGCCAAGCAATTAGCATAGGGCCTGGTACATAACTAATTTTTAGCTATTACTAGTATTGTTATATAAATCATGGAAACACAAATTTAATTGAAATATTCTAATGAAAAGTAAGCTTAATTGGTGACATCACATTTTATTTCTATATGGATTGAAGATGTATATAGCATAGAATGTAAAACCCATGTGGATTTTTTTTTTTAAATAAAAACATCAAATCACTTTAAATTCTCAAAGAATGACTTCTAGGTACTTCCATAGGTAGTGTAGAAATAGAAATTAATTCTCCTCTGTCATTAAGAATATTTCAGTGTAAAAGTTGGAACAATTTGTCATAAAGTCACCGAGCTAGATGCCCAGAAAGACTCAGTATTATGATGAGTAAATGCTGAATGGGAATAGGGGTAGGGATGAGTGAAGGGAAGATCCAGAACATAAATATATTTCAATGTGGGCAAGATAAAATGATAGAAAAATGAGAGAATGTGAGAATCTAAGAACCAATTTGAAGCCACAGTTCTCTGAATGGGACTTGATCATGTGTAGTGAACATGGGACATACTTTCCAAAGCAAATCACTAGGCCTGTCTTATTAGGCACCACTGAGTGAGTGTGTACCAACAACATTTCTGTTAACAGTCCAGTGCTTAACCATTGGTGCTACCCAGTATCTGTATAAAAAACAAACTCACCATCATGTTGGATCTGCACATAGCAACCTCTCCTTGGGTTTCTGAGGAAGTATCAATATGGAAGTAGATTGCCCAACCTTCCTTCCAAGGAGTGGCTGGTAAGTTTTTACCACCAGACTTCTGGTTAACAGTCTAATGCCTTAGGAACTATGCCACCAGAGCTCCTCATCTCTGTATAAGTCAGTGCAACTGTTGGATAAGAAACAGCATCACCAGAAACATGTGAAACTCTGATAATCTGAGACAAATTTAATTACCAGAACATTATTAAGTAGGGATGGCTCAGTTTTACAGACTGTGAAAAGTACTACATCTTCTTATTCAACAAATATATATTAACCATTTTCTATATTACAGGCTCTGTTCAAAGCAATGGAACAAAGCAGTAAACAAAACAACCCAACTGCTTCCTATCAAGGAAATTACATTCTAGTAGAGGACACAGACACAAAATAAATAACCTGAGAGATACATAAAATATCATTTAGTAATAATGTAATGAAGAAAAAAAATGATGAAGGATAATAAGTGCCCTGTTTGATTGGGGGAGCTTTATTAATATATAAAGTGGTTACCTCTCTGGTAACATGACATTAGCAACCAGAAAAAAGTGAAGGAGCAAGTCATTCAGATAACTGGGGGAAGAGAATTCCAGAGAGAGGAAACAACAAATGAAAAAACTCTATGGAAAGAATGTGCCAGATGCACTTAAGAAGGAAGAGATCCAACATGACTGTTTTATGCAAGCTGGTGAAGCTAGTAGATGAAGTTAGAGGTGTGTGGTTCAGGGCAAATTATACTGGACCTCCTGAGAAATAGTAAGGATTTTGGCTTTTGCTCTGAATGAAGAGAAGTCATTCAAGGATTTTGAGCAAAAGATTTTGGGAGTTGGAGAATGCTGAAACATGAAGTCATATGAGATGATTTATGGCAATATAAGTCTAAGGATTGAGGTATGTTTTGGGAGATTTGCCCTTTTGACTTATATACATATGATGACTTATATACATATGTTATATATAAAACAACCAAACTCACTGTCATCAAGTCAATTCCAACTCACAGTGACCCCTATTTGGTTTCCAAGGCTGTGAATCTTTATAGAAGTAGACTACCTCATCTTTCTTCTGTGGAGTGGCAGCTGCTGCATTCAAACCACCAACTTTCTGGTTAGCAGATAAAGGGTATGATAACCTTAGTTCTTAGGATGTCATGGGACTATTGTTGCCTTAAGGTTATGAGTGCTGTGAAGAGGAAAGTGTATGGGATTTGGATCCTCCTCTATTTCTCTATGCTGTTATTAGTTGCTGTTGAGTGGATTCTGACTCATGGCAACCCCATGTGTACAGAGCAAAATTGCTTCATAGGGTTTTCAAGATTGTGACCTTTACAAAGCAGATCACCAGGCCTCTCTTACTAGGCACCTTTGGGTGGGTTTGATCTACCAAACTTTTGGTTAGTAGTTCAGTATTTAACCATTTGCACCACCTAGTCACTGTATATTGTTGTTGTTCTTAGGTGACATTGATTCAGCTCAGACTCATAGGTTGCAACCCCTATATAAAACAGAACAAAACACTATCAAGTCCTGCACCAGACTCATAATCTTTGCTATACCTTAGACCATTGTTGCAGCCACTGTATCCATCTTGTTAGGTCCTTCCCTTTTTTCTCTGGCCCTCCACTTTACCAAGCATGATATCCTTCTCCAGGGAATGGCCCCTTCTGACAACATGACCAAAATAGGTAAGATGCAGTCTGGCCATTCTTGCTTATAAGGAACATTCTGGCTGTACTTCGTCCAGGACAGATTTGTTCTTTCTTCTGGCAGTGCATGGTACTTTCAGTATTCTTTGCCACCACCACAACTCCAAGGCATTAACTCTTCTTCAGTCTTCCTTATTCATTTTCCAGCTTTCACATGCATATGAGGCAACTGAAAACACCATGGCATGGGTTAGGCCCACCTTTATTCTTCAAAGAGACATCTTTCTTGTTCAGCACTTTAAAGAGGTCTTTTGAAGCAAATTTGCCCAGTGCAATGTGCCGTGTGATTTCTTGACTGATGCTTCCATTGGTGTTGATTGTGGAACCAAGTAATATGAAAAACTTGACAACTTCAATCTTATTCTCCCTTTAACATGATGCTGCTAATTGATCCAGTTGTGAGGAGTTTTGTTTTCTTTATGTTGAGTGTCTGTATAGGTCAGTGCAATTGTTGGATAAGAAACAGTATCACCAAGAACATGTGAAGCTCTGATATCTGGGACAATCTTAATTAGTAGAACATTATTAAGTAGGGATGGCTCAGTTTTATAGACTGTGACCAGTGCCACACACTCTTATCCTTGGGAAAGGCACATCTGGCACATATTGAATGGTAAATAAATGATAAATTACCTTTGAGCTAAAAAAGTAGCTGAGAATGTGTTTTGGGTTTATCCTGTATAGAAAGATTTTTGTGAGGACTATTTACTACTTCAGGCTATTTAACTGGATCCTTACTTATTCAATCTGTATTCTGAATAAATCATATGAGAAGTTGGACTATATGAAGAAGGACACAGCATCAGGATTGGAGGAACTGTGATATGCAGATGATGCAACCTTGCTTGCCACAAATGAAGACAGTTAAGGTACTTATAGATGAAGATCAAAGACTATAACCTTCAGTATGGATTGCATTTGCAAGTGAAGAAAATGAAAATCCTCACAAATGCACAGATATACAACTTCGTGATAAATGGAGAAAACATTGAAGTTGTGAATAATTTTATTCTACTTCAATCAGTAGTCAATACCCATTGAAAGAACAATCAAGAAATCAAATGCTGTATTGCTAAAAGTTTTAAAATGCAAAGATGTCACTTGGATGAGTAAAGTGTGGTCTTTTAACTGCCTGATATGCATGTGAAAGCTGGACAATGAAAGAGAAAGACAAGAAAAACTGATGAATTTGAATTGTGGTGTTGGCAAAGAATACTAGATATACCCTGGATTGCAAGAAGAAAGAAGAACTCAGTCTTGGAAGAAATACAACCGGAGAATTCCTTTGAAGAGAAGATGGAGTGTCTTCATCTTGATTATTTTGACCACATCATGAGGGAAAACAAATTGCTAGAAAAAGACTTCATTGTTGGTAAAGTAATGAGTCATCAAAATGAGGGAATTTCTCCATGAGATGGATTGAACAATATGCTCAAACATATCATTTTATATAAATATGGCTCAAACTGGGCAACATTTCCTTCTGTTATTCATAAGAACACCATGAGTTAGAAATGACTCAATGACAAATAGCAGCAACAACAACATATTTTGTGAAAAATTTATGGACAAGAGAAGTGGTCTGATCCTAAAGAGCATCAATAGAGCTCCAGTTCCCCTTTGAGAACATGCCATAATGTTAGCAATGTTAACTGCTCACAAAACTTACATTGTTATTCCTTAGAAAACTAATTTACATTTATATTTCACATCAAGATTAGTTTGACATTTAATTGTGCCACATTTTCAAACATTCATTTCATTATTTAAAATATTTCCAGTGTTCATCCCAAAAGTTCCCACTAATTTCAGGTATCTATAAGAACATACTCTAAAGTTCTTGAAATGACAAAAAGGTAAAGTAGCAGACATAGCAAGAAATGTTTATTATGAGAAGGGAAAAGAATTCTATTCACATAATGACAATTGACACAAACCATTTCAATCTGGGGATTACACATTTACTATGTTAGTGATAAGGTCTTTATGCCACTTCTCATACAGTAAAATTTGACACATTTTTTTTTTTGGTGATTGAATTTCTTCCTATTTTTTGATAAGGAGTTTATAAGATAACTTATATACATTTTATATAACCTTTATATACTTTTTATGTAAGTTTGAAGATCATCATCTTAACAACTTTCTTTTCTCTGTTACTGCTAATTGGAGCTTCATGCAATTAAGCTGCTTCATAGTTTTAGATTGTTTTTTTTGTAATTCTCTAAATGGTATAAGGTGTTATCAAAATTTGAATTATTTTTTTAATCCCTCCCAGAGTGATGAAAGTTGAAATTAAATAGATAAAAGTGTTTAAATGTGTTTTAACATGATTACAAAAAAAGAGAAAACAAAAAAGATCACATATTGAAATCCACAAGTGCCTATTATTTTATTAATTTAAAAGCAGTAATTAAAAAAAATAATTTCCATTTCAGATAATTAATATTAAAATGAATTGTAAATCAAAGAATAAGAAAGACATAAGATAAATGACAGATAATTGAAGAAAAACTTGGACAGCAGTGGATGATTCATGTTTACTTCAATGACACAGGTCGAAAGTCAGCCAAGGATAAAATTAAAAGTAGCTACTCCAATCTGACTAATATAACTTATGTGGAAAGATTTACATTCAGAATTCTATCTAAGCAATTAATCCAGAAGAAATTATTTACAATTGCTAATTAGTCAGTGATAGTAAATTATTTACTAGGACATATTTTTTCAACTGCCTTCAAATATCAGTAGGGTAATGCCACTGTGTTGCATTTTATAAACCTTCATAAACTGAAAAGTTTAAAAAATATAAAATGTGGTATAACCACAAGATGCAAAAATGTAAGACACTGACAAGTGTTTTATTAGTTAAACAAAACTAACAACAACAGGAGAAACACCCTTTCCTAGTAAAATTGCAATTTATTCTGTATATGACAGAAGGTTGGGGGAGGGTTGTTCTAGCAATGTATTCATAGTCCCTTACACTATTGAGTTGTTTAAGAATATTTATTCTAAAGCTTGGAAAAGAGTAATTTTTTAATGAATATACTATCTATTATTAAAATAAACTACACTATATATTTATATTTTGTAACTATGTGGCTAGGAATTCAAGTACTGGTCCTCTCTGTTTATATTTATGTTGATTTAATCGCTGAATCATTTAAATTATTTATTCATTCATTCAATGTATGTTTATTGAGTACTGGATATATGACACAGCTATGCTAAGTACTAAGGACATGGTAAAGGAAAATAAATAATATACAGAATCTGAGATTTTGTAGAGCCACCTACTAGTATAGAAGTTGAAAATAAAGAAAAGTAATTAACTAATTATGTAATTATAAATATAAAGAAAGATATTCACATTCAAAATTCAGACCTTGATTTAAAGTAAACACTTATTTTGTGTAGTTCCAATGGTGTAAGGTCAAACTCAGAAGTACAAACTACACTATGATACCAGATCAGAATGAATCATAGTAATTCACAGGAACTTTTCTTATTGAGGGATTTTTCCCTTCAGACATAACAGAGTAGCTTGTTTCATAATAAGCCCCTGTTGTTGTTGTTTGCCGTCGAGTCGGCCCCGACTCATAGCGCCCCCTCCTTGGGTTTCCGAGGCAGTATCACCACGGAAGTAGGATTGCCCAACCTTCCTTCTGAGGAGTGGCTGGTGGGTTTGAACCGCCAGCCTTCTGGTGAGCAGTCAAGTGCCTTAGGCACTATGCTACCAGAGCTCTTAGCTGAGAACAACTGGGTAAACTGGATCAAATACAAAAATACAAAGAAATATTTGAAGGCATTGGAAAACAATAAAGAATGTCAGGAAGTGAGAAACCAGGATCAGGAAGAGATGGAAAATTCAATGGGGTAATTAACATTTTCCACTCCATTTTCCTTGAGACAATTTTCTATTCATATACTCCAAAACACTGAGAAGCTGAGAAAAGTGTAGGATCTCCAAACTATTTAGAATCTCATGAGGATAGTGTTTACTGCTATCAATCAGACAAAATTTGAGATCTCAAGATCATGGAGAAGGAACCAAAGGGTTTCAGTAATATGGGGGAACATTTATTCAAGGAAAAGAGCAAAATCTCAGAATAGTGAGTTTTATGTTGTTTAATTGGCCTTATCCTTACCAACTACTGGTCAGTTTGTTGTACTGTGAGGTGTGATGCAGTGAATTATTTAATATGGCCATTTTAGCCATAATCTTTGTAACGATCACAAAATGACTGGAGGTACTATCAAAATCAGGTGTGTGATGACCACAAAGATGACTGGATAGCTTAATAATAATGTAAATGAAGTGCATGACATTCTTGTGGGAGGGGGACTATGCAAATAAGGTGTATAGAACTCTGACAAGGGGATTGGCTAGTTTTGACATCACACAAATGTTAAAATTAGCCATCCCAGAAGTGGAAAGGGGTACCTGATTGCCACCAAGAAGAAGAAACAGGAGCAGAACACATCCTTTGGACCTGGGTTCTTGCACTGGAAACCTCTTGGACCTAGGAGACAGAGAGCTGTAACACTGTGGGCAGTGAGATATGGTGTTTTGGTTCTCTAGTGCCGCTCTAACAGAAAATACCACAAATGGGTGGCTTTAACAAACAGGGATTTATTCTATTACAGTTTAAGTGGCTAGAAGTCTGAGTTCAAAGTGCCAGCTCTAGGAGCTGGGTGAAAGCCCATTGACCTTGGGCTTCAGCTCTGCCTCTTGCCCCTAGCCAATTGTAGCAGGAGGTGTCTCTTCACTCAGGGAGTTTCTGGCTGTTAAAAGTGAAAAACCCATGGTCAACAAACAAAATGGCACAGTCCCAAGATTACCAAACAACATGGCAGGCCACAAGTTCAAATCCAGAGACAGTCCCAAGATCAGCAGAAAACATGGCAGGCTGCTGAATGCAGTCTCGGCTACATGCAGGGTCCAAGTATGCCAAAAACCTGCAATGACCTTTCTCAAAGCTTCTTTGTATATGCTGGAAGCAGTCCACATGCTAAGGCAGCTACTCAGCTGCTCCAGTAGATTCCACCATGGAGTTGATTACTAATCTCATCATGGGGATTAATTACATGGCAGCTGCCCAGCCACTCAAAACCAGGTCCATCCAAGATGACATATAAACTTAACTACCACAGATGGTGAGAAGAACCAACAGAGCAATAGGCAGCAGTGGCAGCAGAACCAAGAGACCAGCACAAAATTGTGTGATGGGCTTCCTGGTTCACAGAATGACAAGCTGAGTGCTTTCAGTTCCAGGCTTACTTACATAGTGGGAATCCTCTGGGGACTTATTGACAGACCTAAAGAGCTTTATAACAGTTGTTCATGCAGGGCCAAAGCTGAGCCAGCATGAAAGGCCAAGGACTGAGAGGCTGAGGGCCAGTGAGAGGTCTACCTGTGAGCGCAGCTGAGAAGAGACTTCTTGACTGAAGAACTGAATCCCACATCTTTCCTGATACTGAATTTGTAATCTGTTAACCAAAACCATACCAAACTCACAGCCATGGAGTCGAATCTGACTCATAGTGACCACTCCTTGGGTTTCCAAGGTGGTATCACTGCAGAAGTAGACTGTCCAACCTTCCGAGGAGTGCCTGGTGGGTTTGAACTGCAATCCTTCTGGTTAGCAGTCACATGCCTTAGGCACTACGCCACCAGATCTCCCTATAATCTGTTACTTGCCTAATAACCTCCATAACTCTGAGTATGGCTTGTGAGTTTGTGTGGCATTGTAACAAATTATTGACCCCAGCATAGAGTAGAGAGTGCCATGGGAGGGATGGTTGGTGTCAGAATTGGTAAAAAAAAAAAAAAAAAGTAGAGGTTTACCTGACCTCTACCTCATAGGAATCAGCTTTGGGGTGGTTCTCTTTTCTTTTTTCATTCTCCTCTCTCCTTGTGAAATTAGAGGAGGTCAGATACACTGGCCATGCCATATTTTCAGATACATTGCATGGGGCTATGAGACTGGAAGCTACAGCATACTGTTTTTCAAATGTCAGTAAGGTCACACATAGTGGACAGGTTTTAGCAGAACTTCCAGACTAAGACTAATTAGGAAGAAAATCCTAGCAATCTACTTCCAAAAATTAGCTAATGAAAATCTCAACTTGCTTAGAGATAAACCCTCAGTGAGATTAGTTGGCATAAGAGCCACAACAATGCCCCTGAATATGTCAGTGATCATTTATGTGATGCAAGAATGGACAATTTATTCCATTGTACATAAGATTATGATGAGTCTGAGTCAATTCAACAGCAGCAATCTGTGTGTCTGTGTGTCTATCTATCTATCCATCTATCTATCATATACATTTATTTATTCCCACCTACTTCTTTCCAGCTGTGTTAACTTTGAAACCCAACAGCCCAAAATTATGGGGTAAAAGAGCAGCCTGGCAGACTGAACTGGGTTGAAGCTTTTTCCAACCCTCAATTCCAGAGAATTGCCATTACTTGACCTCTTTATTTAATCCCTGACAGGCCCCACTTTATTTGACTCAGAGCTTACTGCATGTGAAAACTTTTTATTTCACCACAGTGTTTTTCAAAAAACATTTAGAAGTAATTGGTTAAATTTGCAGTTGCCTGTTGTGATGGATAACAATTGGGGCAAACAACAGGCTACTTTAAAAGTTTAAAAGGAAAAGTTGAGCATTGAGATATCCATAAGTATTTTGGAAAGCTTTGACATATTCCTGAAAATCTAGAAGTCCAAACTTGTCTTGGGGTGTGAGCTTGCCTAGGCATGTGCACATGCTCATGATAGATCTGAGCAGTCCCTAACATTTCATATCTGGCTTACCTTGAGGTTCAGTGCATGGAGGAAATAAGGCTAAAGCAGAGTTGCTAACATCCTGATCAACATGCACATAACCCCTTGGCAAAGACTGGAAAAAAATATTGGTTCCATATGTTTAAATAAATCTCTTTAGAGTACTTACATAATCGTTCCTATAACTGAACAAGGTTAATTGGTAACAGGTGTCAAAAAATAACACCCTACTGAAATAGTTCAGAAAAGTCACAAAACAAAAACAAATGGCAACCACAATAAATATTGTATAGGTTATTTCCAGAGTAGTTAGATTATATTATTAAAAGTGTACACTGTTGTACAAAATCCATGAGATGTGCAAAGATCAGGAACGTATGAGGCCCATAGACAGAAAAAGAACCAGTAATAGAAACTGTGACTAAGAAGTTCAGATGTTAGATTTACTAGACAAGTAAGTACTTTATATCAGCCATTCTAAATAAGGTGAAAAAAAAAAGTAAAGGGAAATTATGTCTTAATAACAACAAAAAAAGTATGTAAATGATGTCTTACTACATATGGAATACAAACAAAGAGATATAAAGTATACATTAGAAACAAATAGAAATTCTAAGGTGTAAATATTGAAATGAAAAATCCACTAGAGATGCACAATAATAGGTTTGAGGTGGCAAAAAGGTCAATTTATATTAAATAGTATGAATATTAAAAA
>NW_006922564.1:242034-250738 GCF_000298275.1 Orycteropus afer afer
GTGGCTGCGATGATGGGCTCAAGTACAGCAGGGATTGTGGGCCTGGCGCGGGATCAGGTGGTTTTTCGTTCTGCTGTGCATGGGGTCGTTATGAGTCGGAAACGACTCGATGGCACTTAACAACAATAACAACAACAACAACAACAACAAAGATAGAAGAGAGAGAAAAGGACAGAAAAACATTTGAATAAATAGTGGTCAAAAAATTCCAAAATTTAGTGAATAATTAAAAAAAAATCAACACACCAAAGAAAATTAATGGATTCTAATTAGAATAAACAAAAAGAGATCGACCACTAGAAGCCACATAACGAAATAAAGAGTGGAGCTTGAAAGCAGTAAAAGAAAAGTAATATATCCTGTACAAGAGTACTAAATATGAATAACAGCTGATTTTTTTTTTTTTCAGAAACCAAGAGGCCAGAAGGCAAAGGGATGATATATTCAATGTAATAAAAGAAAAATCTGTCAACCAAGAATTCTATATCCAGAAAAATGAAGGGTAAATTAACACATTCTTAATTAAGCAAACAAACAAACAAACAAAAAGAATGTATTGGTGACATACCTGTCCAACAACAAGTACTCAAGGGAATTATTCAGGCTGAAAAGAAAGTACAGTGGAATGTAACTTGAATCTTCATGAGGAAATAGATTACTCATAAAGGTAACTATATTAGTAAGTATTCATACCAAAAAAACCAAACTCACTGCTCTCGAATTGGATTCGACTCAACAACCCCTCCGTGGGATTCTGAGGTGCTATCACTATAAATAGATTGCCCAAACTGTGGATAACATTGAGAAGAATGGGAATTCCAGAACATTTGATTGTACTCATGAGCAACCTGTACATACACCAGGAGGCTGTCGTTTGAACAGAACAAGGGGACTCTGCACACTTTAAAATCAAAAGGGAGTGTGTCAGGGTTGGATCCTTTCACCATACTTATTCAATCTATATGCTGAGCAAATAATCCGAGAACCTGGACTATATGAAGAAGAATGTGGCATCAGGATTGGAGGAAGTTTTATTAACAACCTGCAATACACTGGCAACATGACTTTGCTTGCTGAAAGTGAGGATGACTTGAGGAACTTACTGAAGATTGAAGAATGCATTCTGAAGTATGGATTACATCTCAATAAAAAGAAAACAAAAATCCTCACAACTGGACCTATAAAAGCAGCATCATGATAAATGGAGAAAAGATTGAAGTTGTCAAAGACTTCACATTGCTTGGTTCTACAATTGATGCCAATGGAAGCAGCAGTCAGGACATCCAACGGCGTATAGCACTGGGCAAGTTGGCTGCAAAGGACCTCTTTCAAGTGCTGAGGAGCAAAAATGTTTCCTTGAGGACTAAGGTGCGCCTGACACAAGACATATTTTCAATCCCCTCATATGCATGTGAAAGCTGGGCAATGAATAAAGAAGACCAAAGAAGAATTGATGCTTTTGAGATGTGATGGCTGGAGAAGAATGCTGAAAGTGGCATGGACTACTAAAAGAACTAACAAATCTGTCCTGGGGGAGGTGCAACTGGAATGCTCCTTGGAAGTAAGAATGGTGAGACTTTGTCTCACCTAGTTTGGTCATGTTGTCAGAAGGGACCATTCCCTGGAGTCGGATGTCATGCTTGGTAAGATGGAGGTTCTACAAAAGAGGGGAAGGCCCTCAATGGGATGGATTGACACAGTGGCTGCCACAATAAGCTCAAGTATAGTAGGGATTGTGGAGTTGGCACTGGACCAGGTGGTGTTTTGTTCGGCTGTGCATAAAGTAGCTATGAGTCAGAGAGGTCTCGATGGCACCTAATGAGAACAACTCTATTTTATTTATATATCTCTTGTTCAACTTACACTGCCCTGTACATGATCTGCACACATTGACCTATTTTATGCACATCTAGAGATTTCCGCAAATGGTTTTCTCCACATACAACACTCTCAACAATATATTTACTGTAAACATTCTAATAATATTTTAAGTTACAGGGAAAATGTTAACTTTTCCATGGAATTTTCCCTGACTCCCTAGTCAAGAGTAACTTTTGAATTTTCATAGTTCTTTCTTTCCTTCCTTCCTTCCTTCTTCTCTCCCTCTTCCCCTCCCTTCCATTCTTCTTTCCTTCAGCCAGTATTTTAATAACATTTATTGTCTTCAGAACTATGGGTCATATCTCCCCTTCAAGATAATAATTTCATTAATTGCTGAGACCCACCACTCATATGTCAGTTTGTCTTACTATGGCAGCTCTCATGTTGCTATAAGGCTGGAGGCTATGCCACTGGTATTTCAAATACCAGAAAGGTGACCCATACTGGATAGGTTTCAGTGGATCTTCCAGACTAAGACAGATTGGGAAAAAGTATGAGGCCATCCACTTCTGAAAAAATTGGCTACTGAAAATCTTAATAGCAGTGAATAGTAGTGAAGCATTGTCTAATATATTACTGCAAATCATTATGAAGAACCATGAAACACTGTCATATATAGTGCGAGGAGATGAGCCTCTCAGATTGGAAGGCATTAAAAATATGACTGGGGAAGACCTGCCTTCTCAAAGTAGAACTCAAACCAAACTCAATGTCATCAAGTCATCGTGACACCATTGGATTTCTGAGGTGGTAAATCTTTACAGAAGTAGATTGTCCCATCTTCCTTGCATAATGCAGCTGGTGGGTTTGAACTGTCAAACTTCTTATTAGCAGTCAAATGCCTCAGGCACTGAGCTACCAGATCTCCTCTCAAAGTGTTTCTTGTTGTTGTTGTTAGGTGTCGTTGAGTTGTCTCAGACTCACAATGACCCTATGCACAGGAGAACGAAACACCATCTAATCCCATGCCAGCTCTGCAATCCCTGCTTTACTTGAACCCATTGCCACAGCCACTGTGTCAATCCATCTCCTTGAGGGCCTTCTCCTCTTTCATTGACCCTCCACCTTACCAAGCATGACATCCCTCTCCAGGGAATGGTCCCTTCTGACAACATGACCAAAATAGGTGAGACGAAGTCTGACCATTCTCACTTCTAAGGAGCATTCCAGCTGCACCTCTCCCAGGACAGATTTGTTAGTTCTTTTAGTAATCCATGGTACTTTTAGATATCTTCTCCAGCCATCACATCTCAAAAGCATCAACTCTTCTTTGGTCTTCTTTATTCATTTCCCAGCTCTCACATGCTTATAAGGGGATTGAAAATATCATGCCTTGTGTCAGGCGCACCTTAGTCCTCAAGGAAACATCTTTGCTCCTCAGCACTTGAAAGAGGTCCTTTGCAGCCAACTTGCCCAGTGCTATATGTCGTTGGATGTCCTGACTGCTGCTTCCATTGGCATCAGTTGTAGAACCAAGCAATGTGAAGTCTTTGACAACTTCAATCTTTTCTCCATTTATCATGATGATGCTTATAGGTCCAGTTGTGAGGATTTTTGTTTTCTTTTTATTGAGATGTAATCCGTACTTCAGAATGCATTCTTCAATCTTCAGTAAGTTCTTCAAGTCATCTTCACTTTCAGCAAGCAAAGTCATGTTGCCAGTGTATTGCAGGTTGTTAATAAACCTTCCTCCAATCCTGATGCCATATTCTTCTTCATATAGTCCAGGTTCTCGGATTATTTGCTCAGCATATAGATTGAATAAGTAACATGAAAGGATACAACCCTGATGCACTCCTTTGTTGATTTTAAAGTGTGCCGTGTCCCCTTGTTCTGTTCAAATGACAGCCTCCTGGTGTATGTACAGGTTCTTCACGAGCACAATCAAATGTTCTGGAATTCCCATTCTTATCAAAGTAAAGTCAACCTTAATGAAGTAGATGGAGTAAAGCCATCATTTGCTGATGGGCCACAACTCCAAATGGGAAGAAACAACTGCAAACATGTATTAATTATTTGAATGTGGAATGTGTGAAGTATGAATCTAGGAAAATTATAAACTGTCAAAAAAGAAATACAATGCATAAATATTGATATCTTAGGCATTAGTGAGCTAAAATTGACTGGTATTGGCCATTTTGATTCAGACAATCATATGATCTACTATGTAAGGAATGACAAATTAAAGAGGAATGGCACTGCATTCATCATGAAAAAGAATATTTCAAGATCTATCCTGAAGTACAATGTGGTCAGTGATGGGATAATACCCACACACATTCAAGGAAGACCAGTTAATAGTACTACTATTCAAATCAACACACCAATCACTAAAGCCTAAGATGAAGAAGCAGAAAATTTTTACCAACTTCAGCAGTCTGAAATTGACCAAGTATGCAATCAAGATGTATTGATTATTACTGATTATTGAAAAGTGAAAGTTGGAAACAAAGAAGAAATATTGGTGGTTTTTAAATACAGCCTTGTTGATAGAAATGATGCTGGAGATTACATTACAGAATTTTGCAAGACAAAGGACTAAATCATTGCAAATATCTTTTTAACAACAAAAAAGAGGCTATACATGTGCACCTTGCCAGGTGGAATACACAGGAATCAGATCAACTACATCTGTGGAAAGAGACAGTTGACAAGCTAAATATCGTAAGTTGAAACAAAGCTATGAGCTGATCGTGGGACTTACCATGAACTGTTCTTATGCAAATTAAAGTTGAAACTGAACATAATCCAAACAAGTCCACTAGAGTCAAAATCCTACCTTGATTATGTCCCTCCAGAATTTAGAAATGATGTGAAGAATAGATTTGATGCACTGAATACCAATGACTGAAGACTAGAGGTGTTGTGTGATGACATCAAGAACACCATATATAAAGAGAGTTAAAGGTCATTAAAAGGACAGGAAAGGACAAAAAGACCAAAATGGATATCAGGAGGGAATCTGAAACTTGCTCTTGAATGGAGAATAGTTAAAGCAAATGGAAGAGATGATGAAATAAAAGGGCCATAAAGAAGATTTCAAAGGATTGCTTAAGAAGACAAAGAAAAGTATTATAGCGAGAAGTGCAAAGACCTGGATTTTGAAAATCAAATGTAAAGAATATGCTCAGTATTTCTCAAACTTGAAAGAACTGAAGATGCTTAACCATTTTAGGAGATAGCATATGATCAAGAACCAATGGTATTGAAGGAAGAAGTCCAAGTTGCACTGAAGGATTTAGCAAAAAATAGGGTTCCAGGAATTGATGAAATACTCATTGAGATGTTTCAACAAACCAATGCAGGTTTGGAGGTGCTTCTTCATTTATGCCAAGAAATTTGGAAGACGAGATAGGTACCTGACCAACTGACTGGAAGAGATCAATATTTGTGCTCATTCCAAAGAAAGATGATCCAAAAGAATTTGGAAATTCTTGAAGAATATCATTAATATCACATGCAAGTAAAATTTGCTGAAGATAATTCAAAAACAGTTTCAGCACTATACTCACAGGGAACTTCCAGAAATGTAAGTTGGATTCAGAAGAGGATGAGGAATGAGGGATATTATCTCTGATGTCAGATAGATATTGGCTGAAAGGAAAGAACAGCAGAAAAAAAATGTTTACCAGTGTTTTATTGACTATGCAAAGGCATTTGACTGTGGATCATTACAAATTATGGATAACATTGAGAAGAATGGGAATTCTATAATACTTAATTGTGCTCATGAGGAATCTCTATATAGACAGGGAGGCTGTTTTTCTATCAGAACAAGGGGAAACTGCATGGTTTAAAACCTGGAAAGGTTCATGTCAGCATTTATCCTTTCACCCTACTTATTCAATCTGTATACTGAGTAAATAATCCAAGAGCCTGGACTACATGAAGAAGAACACAACATCAGGATTAGAGGAAGTTTGATTAATAACCTGCATTATACTGATGACACAACCTTGCTTGCTGAAAGTGAAGATGACTAGAAACACTCACTGATAAAGATCATAGATTACAGTTTCCAATTTGGATTACACCATAACATAAATAAAACAAAAATCCTCACAAATGGACCAATGACCAACATCACAATAAATGGAGAAAAGATTGAAGTTATAAAAGATTTCATTTTACTTGGATCTCAAATCAACACCCGTGGAAGCAGTAGTCAAGAAATCAGACATTGAGGGAGAAGATGGTGTCGTACCTATAGCCCACACATTTGTTCCCTCAAGCAATGTAATTCCTGAATTACTTGGAAAAGCAGATAGAAATGATGGTACTGGAGTCATGAACAACTAAGGAGAAGCTGAAGTATCAGATTTAGTGAAGGTGGAGAAAAGAGAACATTAAATAAGTGGAGATATAAACAAACCCACCAGTCAGCAGGAGAGATGAAGAGATGGAAGAAAGGACTCATTAGAAACACAAAAGAGGTCAGGAGATGGAAGGAGGGAAAAAAAACACCATGGGACCCACAGAGTCATTGGGGACACAGAATACCCACACCCCACACTGGGAATTTTGGCAAGAATATTGGACTTTGAGAGCTGAGTGAGTAGATAATCTTACTGGGAAACAGATCAAGACCCCCCCAGAAAGAAGTGGGGTAAAGGGAGAAACTTCCTCCAAGTAGGGGGAGCCCTGAAGCAAGTTCACAGCAGTGGACTGAGGTTCATCTCTTCCATGATACCTTTTTATCACAGAGTCAACCAAGGTTCTGGGTTTTTGTGGCTTCTTGATCCAAATGGAAAGTAGTGGCCTTCTAATCATTGGTGTCTCTGTTGATTCTGAACTGCAGGTCTTTGATTGACAATAGGACGTCATCATTAGAGACAACTCAGGAAGACACAAACTACACTGCCTGTGCTGGCAGAGCTCTTGAGCTAGCTCTCCCAAACGTGGAAATTGTGGACTTGCTACTGGTGCCTTTGTTTTCTTCTTTTTTTTCTCTTCTCCCTTGCTTCATCCAATAGAAAGAATACATTAAACCACTACCAGGCAACAGGAGTTATTACACTGAGCACCTTACCCAATAGGTAACCCCAGTAACTCCTGTATCATAGAAACAATGACAAAGAGTGCACAATATCTGGTTGTCCCAACTAGAAATCCCCTTCACTACTAACAAAGGCCTGCACCCAAATCCCCACCAGTGCTTCCACCAACATACAGAGAGCCGGGGAGCAACACATACAACTGAGTTAATAACTAAAAATGTACATCTGCTCCACACTTTCATATATACTAAAACATAAAACTCAGGGTAAGACAAATCAATACATAACTAAAAGTTAAAGACAACAACTTCAAAATGTCTAGGAAACAACAGACAATCTCAAATGAAACAAACAAACAACAACAAAAAACAAACAAACAAAAAACAGGAAAAGACAATACAAATAAAACCCCCGGCTAAAGAATTATGTATCATGGAAGAAGATCAAGCAATAGAACTATCTGAGAAGGAATTCAGAAGGTATATATATAGGACTCTCCAAGAGCTCAAGAAAACCACAAACCAAATCAGAGAATAGACAGAGAGTACCCAGGAAGAATTCAGGAAAACCATTCAAGAACAAAATAACAAGATAAATACACAATTGGAACTCATACAAAAACAACAATCAGATATTCAGAAGATGAACACTAAAACTACAGAGTTGGACAACACAGTGGAAGGACAAAAGAGTAGACTAGAACTGGCTGAAGAATGCATATCCCAAGAGAAGACAAATCCCATGACACCAGCTTGTATGAAGAAAAATCAGAACAAAAATTTAAGAGAAATGAAGAGAACCTAAGAGTTATATGGAATAACATGAAAATAAACAACACATACCTATTGAAATACCAGAACAAGAGGAGGCAGGAAAAAAAAAAAAAAAAACTGGGAAAATTGTGGAAGATGTGCTAACAGAAAATTTCCCCCATATCACGAAGGAAGAAAAGATATCTGTCCAAGAAGCTCAGTGAACCCCATACAGGATAGACCTCAAGAGAAAGTCACAAAGACATATCATAATCAAAGTTCCAAAACCAAATACAGAGAAAGAATCTTTGATGCAGCTTGGGAAAAATGAAATGTCACCTACAATGGACAATCAATGAAACTAAGTTCTAATTTCTCAGCAGAAACCATGCAGGCAAGAAAGCAATGTGATGACTTATATATAACCTTGAAGGAAAAGAACTTCCAACCAAGGATAATATATCCAGTCAAATTGACCCTCAAATATGGGAGTGAAAATAAGACATTCTCAGAAAAACCGAAATTAAGGGAATTTGTGAAAACCAAACCAACTCTACAAGAAATGCTAAAGGGAGCCTTCCAGTAGAGAACCTACAACAGAGAACAACAAAGTAAATCAGGACACTTGACATCAGCACTTAGAAACCAAACCAGAAATAGATACTTAAAATAAGCTCATAAAGAAAGTACACAGTGCAAATAGGGAGCCAATCTGCAGACAACAGCAGCAACAAAGCAAATGCAGGGAATCAAAGCTTTAATTACAAAACTTCCAAATGGTGAAGAAGGCAGAATAAAGTCCTTATGGAACTGATGGTTCAAGACTTAAGGAGATAAGAATTTACTTCAGGGTAACTACAAAGAAAAGTAACACTCCCGCTAAACAAATTCAGAAAGAAGAAAAACACTTGGGCTTAATAAGCATAAAACCAATAATAATGAAGAAAATAGAAGCAACATCTGATAATAAAATGAACTCATCACAGAAAAGCATTTTAAAAAAGGAAATCACCAACTCAACAAAAAAACACAATAGAATGACACTAATAAATTCATACCGATCACTAATTATAC
>NW_006922564.1:252274-258327 GCF_000298275.1 Orycteropus afer afer
AAAAAAAAAAAAAAAAAAAAAAAAGTCCTTACCCATATGGCTTCACTGGAGAATTTTACCAAACATTCAGGGGAAAGTTGACACCTCTACTACTCAAACTATTCCAGAACATAGAAAATATTGTAATACTCCTGACTTCATTTTAGAAAGCAAGCATAACACTGATACCAAAACCAGGGAAAGGCACCTCTAAGAAGAAAACTACAGACCAATATCCCTCATGAATACAGATGCACAAATCTTCAACAAAATACTGCCAACAGAATCCAACAACTTATCAAAAAAACAAAAAAACAAAAAAACAAAAAAACAAACATCATGACTAAGTGGGATTTTTACCAGGTATTCAAGGATGGTTCAACATCAGAAAAGCAATCAATGTAATCCACCACATAAGCAAAGCAAAAGAAAAGAACCATATGATCATATCGATTGACACAGAAAAGGCATTTGATAAAATCCAACACTGATTCCTGTTCAGAACTCTCAGCAAAATAGGGATACAAGGGAAAATCCTAAACATTATTGTTAATTAAGAAAGACTGAAAGCATTCCCCTTGTGAATGGGAATCAGACAAAGACATCCTCTATCACCACTCCTATTTAAAATTGTATTGGAAGTCTTAAACACAGAAATAAGGCAAGAAAGAGAAATAAAAGGCATCCAAATTGGCAAAGAGGAAGTAAAGCTATCTCTATTAGCAGATGACATGATACTATATATAGAAAACCCAAGAGACTCAGCACAAAAATTATTGGAATTAATAGAAAGGTTCAGCAAAGTGCCAGAATACAAGGTCAATGTACTAAAATAATTTTGATTTTTCTACATCGGCAAAGAGGCCTCTGAAAAGGAAATGAGGAAAACAATGCTATTTATAATACCTAACAAAAATATAAAATATTTAGGAATAAATCTAAGAGACACAAAAAATCTATACAAAAAAGCCACAAAACCAACTATAAGAACTACAAGAAACTATAAGGGATCTTCATAAATGGAAGAACTTGCCTTGTTCATGGGTAAGAAGACTGAATATTATGAAAATGCCAATGTAATCCAAAGCAATCTACACATTCAATGCAATCCCAATCCAGACACTATCAACATTTTTTTAAGGATATGGAAAAATGAGTTATTAATTTCACATGTAAAGGAAAGAGATCTCGGATAAGCAAAACACTGCAGAAGAATAAAAACAAAGTAGGAGGTCTCACACTCTTGGATCTCAAAAGTTACTATCCGGCACAGTAGTTAAAACGGCATGGTATTGGTAAGATGATAGACAGATAAGACCAATAGGACAGAAATGAAAACCTGAAAAGGACCTAGTCATCTGTGGGCAGTTGATTTTTCACAAAGGACCAAGCCCATGTGGTGAGATAGCCTCTTTAACCAATGGTGCTGGCAAAATTGGATGTCCACTAGCAGAAAAATGAAACAAGACCCATACCTCACCTGATACACACAAAAAAACTTTGGATCAAAGACTTAAATGTAAAACCCAAAACTATAAAGTTTATCAAAAATAAAATAGGGGCACTGATTTATGGCATAAATACACTATGAAGTGTAACCCAAAATGCACAGGCAGTAGAAAAGAAACTAGATGACTGGGACTTTTTAATAATTAAATTCTTATGTGCATCAAAAGACTTCTCCAAAAGGGTAGAAAGAAAACCTACAGATTGGGAAAAATATTTAGCTCTGACATATCTGACAGAACTTATGTCCCAAATTTATAGAAAACTTCAATATCTCAACACCAAAAAGACAATCCATTTCAAAAATGGGCAGGGCACCTGAACAGACACTTCAATAAAGAAGATACTGGCAACGAGCAAAAACATGAGAAAATGCTCATGATCACAATAATGAGATATAATCTCACCCCAGCAATAATGGCAAAGTTCAACAAGACAGAAAATAACAAATGCTGGTGAGATTGCGGTGTGATTGTCATTCTCATAGACAGCTGATGGAACTGCAATATGGTACAACCATTGTGGAAAATGGTATGTTGTTTTCTTAAAAAACTAAAAATAGAAATACCATTTGATCCAGCAATTCCATTACTAGGTATATATCCTAATGATGTGAGAGATAGCACACAAACAGACATATGCACACCTATGTTCATCACAGCACAATTCACTATAGCAGAAAGATGGAAACAAGCTAAAAGCTCATGAACAGATGAATGGACAATCAAACTGTGGTACATTCGCACAATGGAATACTATGCTACATTAACGAATAATGAAGAGTACACGAGTCATGTCACATTGTGGATGAATTGGGAGGACATGAAGCTGAGTGAAATAACACAATCACAGAAGGACAAATATTGTATGAGTCCATTATTGTAAAAAGTCAAGGAAAGGTTTTCTTAGGAAAGGAGGCTCACTTTGTAGGTTACTAGGGTTAGAAGGGAAGGGGTGGGCAAATCTTGGACTAGTTAAGAGTCACATGTTGATATGTGTGTGGGCAAGGGTGGATAGACAGAGTTTGTGACCAGCATGATGACACTGGGGATAAAAATGACAATGAAACATGCACATAAGACATAGAAAACAGAGGAAAATAATAGTATATGCAAAATACTGCATTACCATTAACACCAAACACCAGGCTACAGATAAATACATAGATAAGCAAGAACATCAGGTTGGGGTCAGTGAGCAGGAATATATCTAGACCAAGGATAGATGTCTTTAATGTGTTAAGAAGTGGAGATATCATATCAAAGACTTAAAAGAAAAAAAAAATCTCACTGCTCTGGAGTCAGATCCGACTCATATAGACCCCTACTTGGGTTTCCGAGGTGGTATTACTATGGAAGTAAATTGCCCAATCTTCATTTTGTGGAGTGGTTGGAGGGTTTAAACCACCAGCCTTCTATTTAGCAGTTAAATGCCTTAGGCACTACGCCATCAGATCTCCTCATGTGTGCTTAAACCAAGCTATTGTTGTTGTTGTTGTTATGTGCCGTCGAGTCGGTCCCGACTCATAGCGACCCCTCTTTGGGTTTCCGAGGCAGTATCACTAGGGAAGTAGGAATGCCCAACCTTTCAATTGCCTCATATGCATCTGAAAGCTGAACAATGAATAAGGAAGACAGAAGGAGAGTTGATGCCTTTGCATTATGGTATTGGCAAAGAATATGGAAAATGCCATGGATTGCCAGAAGATTGAATATATCTGTCACAGAAGAAGTGCAGCCTAAATGCTCCTTGAAAGTGAGAATGGATCATGTCAGAAAGAACCAGTGCCTGGAGAAGGATATCATGCTTGGTAAAGTGGAGGGTATTGGAAAAAGGGGAAGATCTTCAAAGAGACAGATTGACACAATAAGTGCAATGATGGGTTCAAGCACAGCAAGGATTATGAGGATGGCCAAGGACTGGGCAGTGTTTCATTCTGTTGTACATAGGATCGCTATGAGTCAGAGCCAACTTGATGGCTCTTAACAAAAAGACGGGAGGAAGGGAACTGAAAGGAGGAGGAAAAGTTGATGATGGAGTGGTATAACAGTTTGGAAATATTGGCCATTTGGGACATCTTTTTTTTTTTTTTTTTTAGGATTTGGGTGAAGATTTACAGAGTAAATTCACTTTTCATACAGCAGTTCACATATACTTTGTCTCATGTCATTGACCACAGTTTACCACAATGCAACAGCTCCCCTCCCACTTCCTCCCCATAGTTACCTCCTCCCAGTGTCCATCCCTTCATACTCTTCTGCACCCTGAGCTATCTCCCTGTGCATAAGCAGCCCTTCCTTCTCCCATGATTGTTCTCTCCAGGGCATGTGTCTACTTGAGGGAAATGTTTAACTCACATGCCTGTACTTTGTTTGGCTGGAAACCACAGTTGTGGGTTCAAGTCCAGACCTGAAGGGCAGCTAGGGGCCATAGTCTCAGTGGTTACACCAGGCCATTTGGGACATCTTTAACCTCTACCTCATAGGTAAGAGCCTTGTGCTGATCTTTCTAAAAGAAATTATTTGAGCAGTTGGTGTCAGAATCATGGGATTTGCTGCAACATCCTAGACTCACTGGAATATATGGTTTTGGAAGGAAGAGAATAAATGGAAGAATAAGTGCCCTTTGGTTTCTGGATGGGATTTTAAAAACACCCAAGGATTTTGGGAGCTGTTATGTTAATATCATTTACCAAGGCAAAAGCTATTGATAGAATTTAGGAGTGGTGGATCTAACTCCCTAGGAATTGTCTAGTTGTATGTATATGGAAAGAGAAAAGGATAAGGAAAGGGCAAGACATGTAATTCCTTGGTTGTTGTCATCAGTAATAGCTGCAGTGCCAAGGAAAAAAATGTAGGGGTGGATTTTAGCACTGAACCGAGCCCAGATCTGGTTTGGTCAGAGCTACCACTGCAAGTCTCTGGGCCTATTAGACAGATAAAAATCATGTTAGAAAAACAGGAAATACCCCTATGACCTCTGGTTTCCAAGAATGTAGTCTGAGAGGGAAATGGGAAAAACCAAGAAGCAATTGAACCCAGTTGGTATAGTGTAAAGGAGTTACTTCAAATTATAGATCAGTAGCATCAGTTTCCTGAAGAACATTTATTCAAATGGATTGTGAGAGTGAATAATTAAGGGGCAATGTCTTTAGTTTTGAATGGTACAGAGTGAAAGAATATGTTTTGGTTGATGCAAGACCCACAACTCACTATGGAAAAGTCACAAATGATGATACAAGATCTAGCTACACAATAGATTAACTTGAATAGGATGGCTAGCCTGGTGGACTAGATAAAATTTACAGTGAGGTTTTTTCACGCTGAGAAGGGAAGCTTCCTCTCTCCCCTTGTAAATCCCCCATAGCACACTCCAGAGGAAGCAGCTAATGTGCTACTTATGCAAGCCATGCTGGAATGTCTTTATGGTGATCGGGATATTTACCCAATGAGTATGTCCCATACACAGGTTGTGGCAAGCATGATCACCAAGGAAGCCCCTTCTGCATGAGCACTCCATTGTACCCTTGCTACTGCAAAACAAAGCAATAATCCTAGAAGCCATGTCAGATCTGTTGGCACAACTTTCCTGCATGGGTATTACAGATGCAAGAGAAATAAGAGTGTTTCATAGAAGAATGGGAAGAGACAATGGGGAAAGAACTTACCTTAGAAGGATGAATATTTTTAGATGGTTAATAAGAAATGGGATGAATATAGCAGACATTGATGGAACTGAGATAAAAATTCAAATACAGCACTATAGGAGGTTAGGTGGGTCAGTGGAAACTACTGCTGGTCCCCACAAATTAAAAAGACTGAAATTTTTTTTTCTATTCCCTCCAATCAAGAGGTATTTAATGATAGAAATCTCACCTAGGGCTATTTGAAGCAGTGGCTCAGCTAGTTGATGAAGATAAGGACGGACAAGGGGGCCAGGGACTTCTGGTCTTCTGGTCCAATCCTCAGCAGGTGACCCCAAGTCATGTGTAGATAAAATGTCCAGGGGTAGGGTAGGAAGGAGATCTTGGGACTCCTGGACACAGGAGTCCAATGTACTGTAATCCCAAAACCTGTCAATGAAATCTTGAAGGGGCCTAAGGTTACACTTGGGAGCTCTGGTAGCACAGTGCCTAAGGCACTTGACTGTTAACCAGAAGGCTGGCAGTTCAAACCCACCAGCCACTCCTCGGAAGGAAGATGGGGCAATCTACTTCCATAGTGATACTGTACGGACACCCAAAGAGGGGTCGCTATGAGTAGGGTCTGACTTGACGGCACATAACAACAACAACAAAGTTATACTTGAGGTAGATGGGGATGCAACAGTTGATGAGACTAAGACTGGAACATTTAAACAGATATTGTGTGAATTAGCTGGCTCTCTCTTATCTGAATGTATTATTGACATGGATATTAGGTCATATTGGGGAACACTGCCTCACCCTGATATTATAAAACTGAAGATGTGTAATTCTCACCTTAGATCAGTATTGATTGGACACAGTAAATGGGAACCTTTAGAATTGCTCAAATCCATTCAATTTGAACTCTGGTAACATAGTGCTT
>NW_006922564.1:258852-264799 GCF_000298275.1 Orycteropus afer afer
AACCCTGATATGGTGTAACATAAAAATAAGATGTTTCATGAATGCTGATGGTAGACTATCGAGGCCTAAACAAAATAGTGCCACTGGCTGCTTCAGCTGTTCCAGACATGGTATCAATGGTACAGAAAATACAGCAGTCTAAAGGAGACTTGTACTCAGTGATGGATCTTACAAATGCCTTTTTCTCATTCTCAGTCTCAGAAATGAGCCAACTGCAGTTTGCTTTCACATGGGAAGGAACTCAGTATACTGTCAATGATTTGTCACAGTTATATGAATTGACTGACTTTTTACATTTTGATTAGAAGAGACTTGGACTTGATGCCAATCTCAAGTATGATGGTACATTATATTGATGTTACTATGTCAATATCAAACATGGAAGAACAGGCTAAGGTAGATTCAAAAACAGTGGTAATTATCATGACCATCAAATGCTGGTTAATAAATACAGTAAAAATTCAGGGCCCTGTCCAAACTGTGAAATCGTTGGGAATAACTTGGGCAGGAGCCACCTGTGACATTCCACAGGAAAACAAGAATATGTTACTGTCACTACCTCCCTCCAACACTAAGCAGGAGGCCCAACATTTGATTGGTCTATTTGGATTTTGGATAATGAATATTCCACATTTTGGAATGTTGCTGGTTGCCATCCATGAAGCCACTTGGAAGAAAACTGTATTTGAATGGAAGCCTGAGCAACAGTAGGCTATGTCTGAATTACAGAAAGTGTTCTCACTTTCTTTCCCTTTAGGCACTTATGATCCACATTTAGACATGCTTATGCATACTTATGCAGACTGGAACTTATGGAAGATGTCACAGCATGATACACACCATGTGAAAGGCAATTAATGACTTGCTATTGGATGTTCATTGATACTGCCTCAATCACAGAAAGACATAAAATCATCATGAGATCTGAAATACTCATTATTTCTTGGATGATGTCAGAGCAACAATCCAGTAAGGAAGGTGGTTCCCAAAATTGTTCCATAATAAAATGGAAATGGTTCATCTAAGAACAAGCTACCAGGCGAATGCAGGGAGGCATCCTCCATATCCATGAGCAGGTAGCCTCTTTTCTCATAGGTCCTATCCTGGAACCACTTGAGAAGTTACCAGAGACCATTGCCACAGGACAGTGGCCTATAAGCAACTTTCTACTGACCAGCAGAAGGCTTCTTGTTTCACAGATGGCAGTTCCAGGGTAAATGAACAATATTTAATGTGGAAAGCTGCTGAATTAAGACAAGCAGATTGAAAGACCCTGACTGAAGAAGGTAAAAACAGATAACCTCAATGGACTGAACTGGATGCTGTCTTCCTAGCTGTGATGGAAGGATTGGGCAATGATGAGAGCCCATATGTTTAGATTTTTACTGATTCACGGGCAGTAGACAATGGCCTGGCTATATAGTTAGGCAATTTTATGATGGAAAAGTTGGACTATTAAGGGGACACTCATGTGGAGCATGGGCTTTTGGAAAGCATTATGGGAATTTAGGGGGCACATTAGAGTAGGTCATGTTGATGCCCATCAGAAGAATCCCTTTCTTTTATCAGAAGGTGACTGGACTCTGCAAGTGGACATGTTGGTATGCTCCCTTGAGGTGGCCAATTGGGTCCATAAAATGAGAGCACATGGGGATGCTAAGCAATGCAGAGATGGGCTGAATCTAGACACACCCCTCTGAGGTACAAAATGCCAATATGAACTGCTCTGTCAACAAGAAGGATAGAAATTACAGATGGAGTCAGGTCTGACTCAACAGCACATAACAACAACAACAACAACAACAATGTTCAAAATTATCTGGGGGCAGGGGAGGCCTTGCATATAGATAGAAAGTTGATTATATAGGACTTATGATACCAGTGACACCAGGTGGCTATAGAAATAGATACTTACCCTGGACTGGGCTTTTCATATCGCGTGACAGGTCCAAATGCCCAAAGCATCATTAAACGAATGGAAACAAATGACACTGTACCAATTTGGACCACAAAGTTATATTTCCTCAGACTAAAGAATACTCTTTACAGTCCACAGGTTTTAACATTGGCTCAAGAAACATCATAGTAAATGGATATTCCATGTTGCATACCATCCTCAGAGTAATGGTTTGACAGAGAATTGGAATGGACAGTTGAAACATTTGATAGCTTAAATAGGGACAGATAAAGGCATGAAGGGCTGGCTCACAAGCTTTAATGAATGTGAACATGAAACTGTCTCATGAGAAGGGCAAAGGGAGCATCACCACTGGACATCCCAGCATGTTTCTCTGGGAAAAGTGTATGGAGGAGAATGCTGATGCCACTGTACAATTCTTCCCCACATCACCTGAAATTGCCTTTTTCTTGCCAGAAGTCTTGGTCCTAGGAACAAGGATGCAGCAGCAGATACTGGAGGCAGGGGTGATTCCTAAGCAAGAAACTGTAACTATACCACTGAATCTGTATGTCAGAGTTCCTAAGGGGCAGATAGGATGGATTTTACCTCCCACACATCTGGCAAAATTGGGGTTGACAGTGAATACTGCTGTATTGCCTAGTGGTTAAGATAGCCCACTAGTGTTGTGCCTTTGTAACCCAACACAACATGAATGGGAATGGACTGAGTGAGAACTTACTAGACTGGTCTTGCTACCAGCAATCTGTACTGGACAGAAGATGGACCTGATATCCCTTCCCAAAGTGGAAAACTTAGGGGTAAAAATAAATGGGAAGAAGGTGAAATTATAGCTGAAGGTAAAGGAATGAATAAATGGGGTATGCACTGGGAGAGATGTAACATTATACTTATACTTAAAGAGATACTCAGAGTAAGGGAATAATCTTCTCTCGGTTAAATTTTATCAGAGACCAGAAAGAGTGAAGACTAGACAAACTTTTAGAGTACCTGACCAGATCACATGGACACCTGCAGCAAACCTACATGGCTGGTACCTTAGTAACATCCGTAGGACTCTTTGCCTTACCAAAGGACTAATAGGTGATTACTGTTTGGGACTGGTAAAATGATGGTGAGGGACAAATTAATCCTTCAGGTATGAATGGGCCAGTGGCTAGAAGAGGCAGGCAGTGACCAGCAGTGCAGTGAATTAGTTAATATGGCCCTTCTAGACACAGTCCTCCATTTGTGATATATTGTAAATCTTAGCTGCTATGCCTGTTGTTATTGTCCTATTTTTGGTGAGTTGTCTGATATGTTAATGAGATAGGTCTAGGGTGGGATGTATCCTGAGTATTGCCTTACTAGAGGATGGTGACTCAAGTGACTCAAGTCACCACTCTTAGTTTTCTTGAGAGTATATATATATATCAATGCTCTGGCAAAGGACAGTCTGTTGCTCTGGGTCCTGCATCTGGTTCATGACTATCTCACCCCAGATTCTTGGGACTTGAGATAGCAGACAGTCATCTGACCTGACAATTTGGGTTCATCAGCCCCTGCAACCATGTGAGTGAGAAGAATCCTCCAGACTGACTCCTGACCCATGGATTTGTGAGTAGCCAGCCTCAACAATCTTGTTAATCATTTCCTTGGCAGTTTGCGAGTTCTATGAAACAATACAGTGAAATGTAATATGAAACCCTAAGACAGGAGAGAGTACTGGAAGGAGGAGGAGGAATTGATCCTAGAAATGATGGAGTGGTATAGAAGTTTGGAAAAGTTGGACATTGGGAACATCTTTAACCTCCATCTTATAGGGACCAAGGAGCTTTGATGGTACAATGGGTAAGGTGTTTGACTGCTAACCAGAAGTTTGGTGGTTCAAACCCACCAGATTCTCTGTGGGATGAACATGAGACAATCTACTTCTGTAAAGATTTACAGCCTTGGAAACCCTATGGGGGTCACTATGAATTGCTATTGACTCGATGCCAGTGGGCTTTTGGTTTTTGGTTTATAGGAACCAACCTTGTACTGATCCTTCTAAAAAAAGTTGTTTGAGCATAGCCACACACATTCCCTCCTTCTTTAAGCATGGGCAATGACTGAGATGTTTGCCATTTTTACAGTTTCATCATTTAATACATGTTATATATATGGAAACTTATAGTATATGGGAGCTCTGGTGGCGTAGTGCCCAAAGCATTTGACTACTAACCAGAAGGCTGGCAGTTCAAACCCACCAGCTGCTCCTCAGAAGGAAAGTTGGTCAATCTACTTCTGTAGTGATACCACCTTGGAAACCCAAGGAAAGGTCACTATGAGTTGGCTCCAACTCAACAGCAGTTAGTTATATAGTATATATTCTTTTGAGATTGACTTTTGTTTCACTCAACATAATTTTATAGAGGGTCATGCAAGTTTTTGCATGCATTAATAGTTCATTCCTTTTTCTTCCTGAGTTGTATTCTATGCTATGGTTATACCATACTTTTTTTTTTTTTTTTAAACTAATCACTCATTGATGTACATTTGGATAGTTTCCAGTCTTTGTTATAAGAAAAGGTTCTGTGATAGTTAAAGTTTTGTGCCAACTTGGCTGGGCCCTGATTTTGAGTGGCTTGGTAACTGGAGGTAGTTATTCCCCATGATGAGATTGGATGTAGTGTAATCAATCACTTCCATGGTTGAATCTGTGAGTAGTTAATCAGTTGAAAGAGAGTTGTCATCAGGGTATGGACTGCTTCCAGTATGTATGGAAAGAATCCTTCATTTGGTTTGTTTTTTGATTCTCTAGTGCTGCTCTAACAGAAAATACAACAATGGAGATAGCTTTAACAAATGGATTTATTCTCTTACAGTTTAGGAGGCTAGAAGTCCGAGTTTAAAGTACCAGCTGTAGGGGCTGAGTGAAAGCCCCTCAACCTTGGGCTTCAGCTCTGTCTCTTGCTCACAGTCCACTTAATCTGGAGGCATCTCTTAGACAGTTGCTGGCTGCTGAGTCTGACAAGCCCAAGATTGACAACTAAAATGGCACAGTCCCAAAATTTTTAAGCAATAAGTCAGGCCACTAGTTCAAGTCCAGAAACAGTCTCATCAGCAGCAGACAATATGGCAGGCCATTGAGATGAATACTTGGCTAAATGCAGGATCCAGATGTGCCAAAAAGCTCAAGACTTTTCTTAAAACATCTTCTTAAATACTGAAAATAGACCACTTCCCTAAGGCAGCTACTCAGCTGCTCCAGTAAATTCAACCATGGAGTTGATTATCAATCTCATTATGGGGAATAATTGCATGCAGCTGCCCAGCCACTCAAAACCAGGCAAGCCAAGTTGACATATAACCTTAACTACCACAATTTGCCATTCATTCATCATGTCCAGTTTCTGGACCTGAATCAGGGGCCTGCCATGCTGCCTGCTGATCTTGGGATTGTTGCCTTTTACCTGGCAATCTTGGATTTGTCAGCCTCAGCAGGCAGCAGCTGTGTAAGTCAGGAGAAACATCCAGTTTTCTCCCATGGGCCTGGAAGGAAGAGCTGAAGCCTAAGATGAAGAAGCCTCCACTCAGCCCCCAGGTACAGCATTCTGCATTTGGACTTACAGACTCTTAAACCATGAGAGAATACATTTCTGTTTGTTGAAGCCATCCAATTGTGGCATTTCTGTTATAGCAACACTAGTAAATGAAGACAGGTTCTAGGACATTTGTGTAAAGGTTTATGCATGAAAATAACTCTTCATTTCTCTAGGGTAAATGCCTAAGAATGTAATTGTTGTGTTTTATGGTAAACTTATTTTTACTTTAGAAAGGAACTGCCTGTACATTTTCCAGATTGTCAGAGCCATTTTATGCCCCCAAGAGCAGTGTATACATATCAGCTTTCTCTGCATTCTTGTCAGCATGATGGTGGTATCATTATTTTTAAATTATCCATTGTGATAGTTGTGTAGTGATATTTCATTATGGTTTTGATTTATGTTTCACTAATAGCCGATGATAGTGAACATTTTTTCATGTGTGTATTTGCCTATTCTCTAA
>NW_006922564.1:275610-287057 GCF_000298275.1 Orycteropus afer afer
TTTCCCTTTTCTTTGTTGAAGAGGGTCTGTGCAATCCTTCTGCCTAGTCCACCATCTTGCCGGCCCACTCTTAAGAATGTTTTATATACTCTAAAGACTTATCTTTTCTTGGATACATGATTTGCAATATATTCTCCAAGTCCATAGCTGGTCTTTTCATTCACTTTACAGGATCTTTCAACAGGAAACATTTTTTTTGATGAAGCCCAATTGATCAAATATTTCCTCTTACATTTAGTTTTATGATCCATTTTTAGGTACTTTTTGTATAAGGTATGGTGTTTAAGTTGAGATTATTTTTTATTTATTTCAACTCTTTTGGCCTATGGATGTGCAATTGTTCTCCTCTGTAAAAGATTAATTATGCATATTTATTTGTGTGTATTTCTACATTCTCTATTCTGTTCCTTTTTTTTTCTTTTTTAATGAAAGCCTTCTGCCAATATCTTACTATTGGCTTATTGTAGGTATACAGCCAATCTTATCACCAAGAAGAGAGATTCCTGCAAACTTATTTTTATTTTTCAAAGTTGGTTTGGCTATTCTGGTGCTTTCTCATTCCATAAACATTTTAGAATAACCTTTTCTATGTATACAAAAAAGGACTGAGATTTTGACAGGAATTGCATTTAACTTATTGATCATTTAGAAAGGGTTGACATCTTTATATTGAATTTCTGGTTTCAGAACAATGTCTCTGCATTTATTCAAATCTTCATTGAGTTCTTTCATCAGCATTTTAAATTTTTCATTATACAGATCCCATACATATTTTGTTAATTTTATCCTTAAGTATTTCACTTTTGGGAGTAGCAATTTGAAATGGTACTACCTTTTTAATTTTCACATCCACTTTTTTGTTGTCAATATATAGAAATGCAATTGATATTTGAGTATTGATCTTGTTTCTCATGACCTTACAGAACACACTTATTAGTTCTAGCAAATGACAATTTTTAAATCTAGTATCGATTTTATTCCATTTATATATTTACATATATTGCTTTCAGATAATTAAATTTTAGAAGCACATTATTATGTCAAGTACTCTCCTGCTGTAAACATATCAATGACTTCCAGTTTCAGTTAATTAAATCTAAACTTTGTGTAATGATATATAAAGCCCTAGTTTATTGATTTCATACTTCTCTCTCCAGCCTTGTTCTTTCTAATATCCCCTTCCACTTCATCCTCTATCTTAAGTAAATAATTATGTATTAAATAACAGAGAAGAAGAAATATAGAAGGCCAAGGAAGCACAAAACAGATGATGAGTCCAGCTGCAGTGGCAGAAAACTTCCCTGTGAAAGTGATATTTAAGCTGAGATACTAAATATGGGTAAGCAAAGAGATTTTCATCTAGAGTAAGTAGTGTGTCTTTTTGCTATTTTCCCAAATTATTGCTCGGGTTGGTCTTTTTGATTACTAATTTGGTATCCAGCCAAATTATGAACTTTTCATCGTGTGTTTGTTGGCCACCTGAATACCTTCTTTGGTAAAATGTCTGTTCATGTCTTCTGCCCATTTTTAAATTGGATTGTTTCTCTTTTTGATGTTGAGATGTTGCCATTTTCTATGAATGTTAGAGATAAGTCTCTTCTCAGATATGTCATTGCTGAATATTTTTTTTCTCAAACTGTGGGTGCTACTTTTACTCTTTTGAAGAAGTCTTTTGATGCCCATTAGAATTTAGTTTTTAGAAGTTCCCAAACAGCTAGTTCATTTTGGAGTTTTGGTAGCATAGTGCCTAAGGCATCTGACTGCTAACCAGAAGGCTGGCTGTTCAAACCCAACAGCCACTCCTCGGAAGAAAGGTTGGGCAATCTACTTCTGTAGTGATACTGCCTCAGAAACCCAAGGAGGGATCACTATGAGTCAGATCCGACTTGACAGCAGTGAGTTTGGTTTGGTTTGGACTGTTCATTTCATTTTTCAGAATTTTAATGGAATTTTTTTTTTAACTTTGATTGTGGTAAAAACATACAAAACAAGACATTCGCCAACATAACTTCCACATTTATAGCTCAGGGAAATTGATGACGTTTTTCATGTTGTGCCACCATTGTTGCTATCCTTTTACAAAATATTCCACCACTTATTAGCAGAAATTCAATGTCCTGCAAAAAAAGCTTCCCCTCCCCCTCACTCCTACCCCTGATAACCACTAATAATCTTTTTTTTCCAACCTGTCTAGGAATTTTCCCTCCCGTCCCCTCCCATCCCTGGTAACCAACAAAGAAAGTAAGTTTCCTTCTACGTATAAACTTTTCCTTCAGAATTTTGATGGAATTTTTAAAAAACTTTTTATTGTGATTTGGGTGAAATTTAAAAAGCAGATTCATTTTACTTCAGCAGTTCATACACATTTTGTTTGTGACAAGATTACAATACTCATAGTGTAACAGCTCTCCTCCCAGTTCCTCTTTGTGCCCCCCTTTCTTTGTGTCCTTCTTGCTTATGCATTCCTGCCTCCCTAACTTTCTCCCTGTGCAAATGTTTCCCTTCTGATCTCCCACGGTTGATTATTTTAAGGAGTGCTTCTCCCTGGTGTAGTTATTCAGTTTATAGCCTGTGCATTGTTTGGCTAAAAGTTAGTCATGGTTCTGAATCCAATTCCAGGCCTGAAGTGTGACTAAGGGTCACAGTCTTAGGTGTTTCACTGGTCTCTATCAGACCTCCTGGTCTTTTTATGTTTTTGAATTTTGTTCCACATTTTTCTCTCACTCTATCCAGGATCTCCAATATTTATCCCTTTCTGACAGTTTGGTATTGGGAGCCAGGCACCATATAGTTCTGGCCTCAAAGTCATGTAGGCTGAGATTCTTGTGGTCCATTAGCACTTAGGACTGTTTCCATGCATGTTTGATTTTTCTCATTCTTCTTTGCTCCGGATGAAGAGAGACAAATAGTGCATCTTAGATGGCCACTTGAAAGCTTTTAGGACCTTAGTCACTACTCACCAAAGGATATAGAGCAATGTTTTTGTGTATTATGTTGTGTCAATTGAGCTTGATGTCCCCCATGGCCATGATCCTAATGCCCAGTGACTCATTCTCGCAAGGTGCTTAGTTGTAGCTAAGAAGTCCACATATGGACATTTTTATAACACATATAGATACACGTGTAGGAATATCATATGCCCAACCTATGGCTGAGAATACATTTTTGTTCATTTATCCATACTTGACATTCTTGCTTGTCTACCTATGTATCCACCCATAGATTAGTGTTTGCTATTATTGAAAATGCAATATTGTGTATTTAATAATATTTATCTTTATTGTCTGTACTTCTTGGTTCCTCTTGGGTACCTCTCTGTGTCTTCCTTTTACTCAGTGATATTGTGCTAGTCATGCACTTTTATTATATTCCTTTTCTCTTCACCCAATTCTTTTAACTAGCGAGGAGTTTACCTTCCCCTCTTCTATTATCCCTGGAAACCAACAAAGATAGTTTCCTTCCCTGTGTAAATCTTTCCTTGATTCTTTATAATAATGGAGTCACACAATATTTGTCCTTCTGCTACTGACTTATTTTACTCAGCATAATGTCCTCCAAGTTCATCCACATGAGATGATTCACAGATTCTTAATTTTTCTTTAGTGTTGCATAGTATTCCATTGTGTGTATGTACCAAAATTTGGTTATCCATTCATCTGCTGAAGGGCACTTAGGTTGTTTCTATTTCTTTGCTATTGTAAATAGTGCTGTAGTGAATATGGGTATGTATAAATGTATTCATGTGCTGGGTCTCACCTCTTTAGAACATATTCCTAGTAGTGGGACTGCCAGATCAAATGGTATTTCTAATTCCATTTTTTTTTTAAGGAATCACCATACTGCTTTACACAGTAGTTGTATCATTTGACAGTCCCACCAGTAATGTATGAGAGTCCCAATCTCTCCACATCCTCACCAACATTTGTGATTTTCTGTCTTGTTGAACTTTGCTATTGGTGTTGGAGTGGTATCTCGTTCTGATTTCCATTTCTTTAATAGCTAAAGATTATGAATTTTTCATCATGTGTTTGTTGGCCACCTGAATATCTTCTTTGGTAAAATGTCTGTTCATGTCTTCTGTCCATTTTTAAATTGGATTGTTTCTCTTTTTGATGTTGAGATGTTGCCATTTTCTATAAATGTTAGAGATACCATTTATCTCTTCAGATACATCATTGCTGAATATTTTTTTTCTCAAACTGTGGTTCCGCTTTTTACTCTTTTGAAAAAGTCTTTTTCTTTGTTTGTTTTTGTTTTTTGTTTTTTTATTGTGATTTGGGTGAAGATTTACAAAGCAAATTCAATTTCCATACAGCAGTTCACATATACTTTGTCTCATGTCATTGACCGCAGTTAACCACAATGCAACAGCTCCCCTCTCACTTCCTCCTCATAGTTACCTCTTCCCTGTGTCCATCCCTCCATGCACTCCAGCCCCCTGAGCTATCTCCCTGTGCATAAGCAGCCCTTCTTTCTCCATGATTGTTCTCTCCAAGGAAAGTATCTACTTGAGGTAAATGTTGAAGAAGTCTTTTGATGCATATTAGAATTTAATTTTTAGAAGGTCCCAAACATCTGGTTTATTTTCTGCTGTTTGTGAATTTTAGGTTATGCTTGATAGTGTATTTATGCCATATATTAGGGTTCCTAATTTAGCCCCTATTTTATCTTTGATGGGCTTTATAAGTTTTGGCTTTATATTTAGGTCTTTGATTCATCTTGAGTTCATTTTTTGTGTATGATGTGAGGTATGGATCTTGTTTCATTTTTCCACAAATGGAAATCTAGTTTTGCCCGCACCATTTGTTCAAGAGATTATCTTTTCCCCACTTAATGGGCTTCAGCCCTATTTCAAAGATAATCTGCCCATAAGTGGATGCATGTGTCTCTGGATTCTCAATTCTGTTCTGGTCTATGTGTCTATTGTTGTACCAATACCAGGCTGCTTTGCCTACCATGGCTGAATAAGTTTTGAGGTTGGGAAGTGTGAGACTTCCTACTTTGTTTTTCTTCTTCAGTAGTGCTTTGCTTATCCAAGCTCTTTTTCCTTTCCATGTATAATTAGTGATTGTTTTTTGCATGTTCTTCTTCTTCTTCTTTTTTTTTAATTGTTATTTGGGTGAAAATTTACAGAGTAAATGCACTTTCCCTACAGCAATTCACATACACTTTGTCTCATAACACCAACTACAATTTAGCACAATGCAACATCTCCCCTCCCACTTTCTCCAGATAATTACCTCTTCCCTGTGTCCACCTCTCCATGCACTCCTACCCCCTGAGATGTCTCCCTGTGCCTGAGCAGCCATTCTTTCTCTCATGCTTATTCTCTCCAAGGAGTGTGTCTATCTCAGGTAAATGTTCAACTGATATGCCTGTCTATTGTTTGGCTGGAAGCCACAGGTGTACATTCAATTCCAGACCTGAAGGGCAGCTAGGGGCCATAGTCTCAGTGGGTTTACCAGACTCCCTTGGGCCAGCAAACCTCTTCCCAGCTTTTTTTTTTCCCTCAAATGATTTTGAGTTTTGTTCCACATTGTTCTCCCTATTTATCCAGGATCTCCTACAAAGATCCTCTTCCAAGTGGTTGACAGTAGTAGCCAAGTACCATCTATTTCTTCTGGTCTCATAGTCATATAAGCTGCAGATCGAATGATATACCAGTCGCTAAGACTAATTTTTTCCATGAATTTTTTGTTTTTTCCATTCTTCTTGGCTCTGGACGAGGAGAGACCCATCATTGCATCTAGATGGCAGCTTGCAAGCTTTTAAAATCTCAGTCACTACTCGCCACAGTAGGACGTAGAGCAATGTTTTGTGTAGTATGTTATGCCAATTGAGCTTAATGTCCTCTGTGACTATGGTCCTGAGCCCACAACTACTTGGTCCCTCTCGGTAGCTGGCTGTGACCAAGCAGTGACTATAACCTTGCCTCTTGTCAGCCCCATTATACACCTGGGAATTCAGATCATACCCATAAAGTTATTGGACAACTGTCTGCCAACCCTATACATGTTCTTGGGTGCGCTCTCCACTTTATATACATACCTAATATTTCAGCCTATCCACTCATATACCCGTGTTTGCCTTCACTGACCATGCCATAGTAAATGTGCAAGAGGGTTCATCTTTGTTTTCTGTAAGAATGTTTATGGAATTTGAATTGGGATTGAAGTGGAATGTTTTGATTTTAATAATAATAATTTTTATTATTGTTATTTAGAGTGCTTTATGCTGATTCAATTACTCATTCTTTTCTCTAGGAGCCTGTTTTTGCTTGGCTGATGGAAATTGCAGGGATACCTAATCAAATCTTGTATTTCACACGTGGCAAAGCAAAACTACAGATGGCCTATATTCAGGCCTTTTAGTATCTTTTACTGCACTAGAGCAACAACAGCTTTTAAGAACAATTTAAGAAATTCAGAAAAGTAAATGATATTCTGGAATGATTTGATAGGTAATAGCAAAGTATTTTATTTCTTTACTTACAAAACTGTCTTTTCCTGCTTCTAATTCTCCATGTTGAGAAAGATTGTATGTAGTCAATGTCTCTATCAGGCCCTTGAGATTTTAGAGGAGAGAGAAATACTGTACTGTAAATGAAAAGTATTATGTACTCTTAGAGTGAAATTGTATTAATTCATGTACCCACATTACTTAAATCCACAGATGAATATACATGCATCCACAAGTGATTTAATTGAATAATAAAATAAGATTACATTTTTTGTGTATCTGGTTCTTTTCCAAGTAGCTTATTAAACTATGTGGTAGCAATAACAAAGCCAATTCCACTTAATGTAACTGTAATTAAAAGTTAATTAGTTAATTAATTCATTATTCTACAGCTGCATTAAAATCACATTGAAATGATTCCATTAAAATATGTCTTAATGATAATATCTGAGATTTTGAAAATATTCTTCTGTCCAGTATTGAGTCCATACATGGAGATATGCATCAGAGTCTCACTTTGAATGGAAAGATAACAATAACGTAATATTTTGAAAATAGTTTAATGAATGTTTCCATTTTCCTGCTGTATTTATTAACTAATTAAACTGATAATGCTGAGCATTGATTTTTTTTTTTTTTTGTAGTGTTCTCATTGGAATCGAGTAATCATTATTTCGGAATTACTGAGACTCACTCATTTTTTGTGAAAATTTGAGTGTTAGCAGAAGTAATCAAAGGTTAAACTTCCAATTCATTTATGCTAACTTTTTCCTCATCAGATTTATATGTGTATTTCTCAATATGAGAGAAAAATAACACAGGAAAAAAAAAGCATGCAAGGAAGGCAGTTAGCCCTAAGTATATTTGAAGCTTTATATATTGATTTACATAATAATAATAGTAATAGAAGGGACCAGTTCCTGGAGAAGGATATCATGCTGGATAAGTGGAGGGTCAGCAAAAAAGGGGAAGACATTCAATGAGATGGATTAACATAGTGACCATGATAATGAGCTCAAGCATAGCAACAATTTTGAGAGTGGCACAAGACTCAGAGTGTTTTATTCCATTGTACGTAGGGTCACTATGAGTCAGAACTGACTCAACAGCACCTAACAAGGATAGTCATGATGTTTTGGGTATTCTTTGGTGTGCAAGAGATGGAGTTAGTTGTTTTGGACACTAATATTTAAAACAATCCTACAATTTTATCTCCCTTTTACAGATGAGTTAGTAGAGAAACACAAACAGTGAGAGAGAGAGATGACATCTAGGAAATGGCATATTTTTCTCTTTCCACAAGTCCTTGAGAAGTGTTACCTAAACAGGGACAGAGAATCTGGTCCTAAAGATGAAAAAAGTTACTTGGTATGTTCATCTCAGTGGCAGGGAGTAAGACTATGGATATTGTCCATATGTCCTCCCCTTTTTTTCCCTTACTAACAGAACTTAAGTTTTTTCTATTGGTGCAACACAGTGATAAGTAAACTTATATCTACTCAGCAACTGGCACACACATTTATACTTTGCTTTTTTTTTTTTTTTTTTTTTTGGGAGATGCTCACAAGATGCCTGGAGGTAGAACAGCTATATTTCAGCTATAAAATCTAAATGTTAAGGAGAGTGGAACAGGAGATTCTGTTACTAACAGTGTTCTGAAATCCACATGTCAACTACTGCATCTAATTCCTCCCTTCCATCATCCTTATGTCCATTAATCATTTATTTCCCAATGCATGTGCACCAATTATTGGGCTATATACTGAGTTTACTTGAGTACCAACATCACCGGACCCTCAAAGAGTCTTTTTATTAGAGGATAGCAAAATCACAATAACGTATTTTCCTTATCTTTACTTTTCCAAGTTATACTGTCTCATAAGTGGTGAATAGGTGAACTTTATTTAATGTAGAGTCATGGATCAGGTTTCAAGGAGTTCATCTTATTGCCATGGAGTCAGATTTGACTCATAGCAACCCCTCCTTGGGTTTCCAAGGCAATCTCACTATGGAAGTAGATTGTCCAATCTTCCTTCAGAGGAGTGGCTGGTGGGTTTGAACTGCCAGATTTCTGTGCTGAAATTGTATGGAGAATTGTCCGTGTGTGTGATCTTAAATGGGTTAAGATCAATAGATTATATCAAGTCTTTTAATGGATTCATGGCATAAATTATAGAAAATATATTCGCAGAATAGGTCTACCACATATGTCTTGTCTGCTGAAAAATCCCCCCTCTCTCTTATGTACATTATAGAGCATTGATGCCAATTTTCAGGATGTTTATTTCTTGACTCATTTTCTCTATTATAGTAGAGTATGAATTCCCTAGTAAATGCAAAAGCACTTGCTAACCAGACTACATGGTGACATTTAACTTTGACATGCAGAACTTTTCTTTTCCTATAGCTTCATGTCATGCTCTTCTGTCTCTCTGTGAATTAAAATATTGATGCCACTTTCAAAAAAAGGATTATAAAAAATTTTACTTGTTACTTCTCATTGTAGTTCTAGTCACATATGCATATTTTACCAAGAAGAAAACAAGGCCAATATCAGGTTAATTAATTGGTCACAGGTTACTCACAAATACATGATCAATCAGAATAATAGCAGTGTTTTTCATGAACTTCAGCAAAAACTTAAACTCAAATGAATATATTATCTGGACAAAGTTTTCTTTATCCACAAAGACTTGTAGAGAAAATGTACAATATCAAGTAATGATCAGAATTTGAACTTTTTTTTTAAGAGAATTTTACCTTCCTAAAAATTACTCTAAGAAAGCATCAGAAGACTCTTCATTGTTATCATTACCATTATTGATATTGATTTACCCAAGGCACTCCTGGTTAAGCTTTTGGGCATTTGAATATAACTAGCAGAAAATGAACTTGTCAATACCAGGTGCTTACAATTGATCCGTAACCAACCTTGTCAGAAACACATTAGTTAGGCAGAAGTGTGAGTGAACAGTCAACTTGATTTAACTTTCTGGTAAGAAGTCAGTGTTGGAGACCAAGAGAGAAATTATCAAAGGACATGAGTGCAAGGCACATGTCCAACAGCAACAAGAAGGCAAGGCCTCTCTCATGGTTGAATGCTTACTTGGCAGAATATTATATGTCAAGAGTAAATGTTATTCCAGTAATCCATGTTTACTATTTTGTTGGAACATTTCATACCTTGGGTCACTATGTCCCAGTAAACATTTATTGTTTTATATTCATTGTTCCTGTAGAAACCTTTAATGATTATTTCAATAACGTTGAGCATGTAGAGGAGTAAAACTTTATGTAGAAAATAGTTGATTGTATGGATTCCAAGAATAATGATATAATCATGTGTAAACATATAAATAAAGCAGAATGAAGGCATCAGGAGTCACTCTCACATAATACGCAAAACATCCACCTGGCCCCCATTTCTCTTAATCCTTTAATCCTTTTGTGTTGCTCTGTTTCATGACCTGTGCAGCCATGCTGGACACAGCATGTCAAAAAGTTGAAATTTCTTCTAAAGCAAAAGAAAGGAATGGTCCTTATTTGCATTCTTCACCAAAAACCTTCTGTCCATATTCTCTGGAAAAGACACTGATGCTTCAAATGTGAGTGGGACAAATAGCTGAATGAGTCAAAGCCATCAGCAATCTAAATGGTCACACCTTAAAGTTTATATAGACACAAAATGGAGGTCACAGCAAATTTACATTGAGCAGGATCATTGAAGAGAGTTAATTCAGATACTGTGGTTCCTTAAATTACATTCCTCCCATGCACATACAAAATAAACAACAACAATAACCAGAAGACATATTATAAGAATGACACTATCTAATATTTAAGGAACTCTGGTAGTATAGTGCCTAAGGCACTTGACTGCTAACCAGAAGGCTGGTAGTTCAAGCCCACCAGCCACTCCTCAGAAGGAAGGTTGGGCAATCTACTTCCATAGTAATACTGCCTCAGAAACCCAAGGAGGGGTCGCTATGAGTCAGGGCTGACTCAATGACACATAACAACAACAACAACAACAACAACATCTAATATTTGAGTCTACCATCTGTCAGTTTGTTGTACTGTGGTAGCTTTCATGTTGCTAAGCTGTTGGAATATATGCCATTGTCTTTTCAAACACCAGCAGGGTCTTCTATGCTGGACAAGTTTCAGTAGAGCTTCCAGATGAAAACAGACTAGGAAAAAAGGCTTGGTGAACAGATTCTAAAAATTAGCCACAGAAAACCTATGGATCACAACAAAATATAGTCCAATATAACACAGAAATATGAGTCCTCAGTCTGGAAGACTGTGCATAAAGCTGCAAGGATGGACTCAAATATACCAACAATCATGAAGATGCAGAGTTCGAGATGATTCAATGACAACTAACAGCAAATATTTGAATGTTTTCAAAGCACGATGTCATATACTTCACACAGCAACTCTTAAATATAAGTCATATAGTGAGTCAGGGAAAGATCCTGGATGGGAACACATGTCAGACTGGCTTTAAGACGTTTCTTTCAACAAGATCTTATTGTCAAATCATGGGAGAAAGAAACGCTGCTTATGCACAGGGGAGACAGCTCAGGGGGCAAGAGTGCATGGAGGAATGGACACTGGAAAAGGGTAACTATGGGGAGGAAGTGGGATGGGAGCTGTTGCATTTTGGTAAACTGTGGTCAATGTCATGAGACAAAGTGTATGTGAACTGCTGTATGGAAAGTGAATGTGCTCTGTAAATCTTCACCCAAATCACAATTAAAAAAAAAAAAAAAAAAAAAAGAAGGTCTTATTGTCAAAATACCTGGAGAAAACATTCTTTATTTTGCAAATTTAATTAGATTGCTCATCTACAATTATAAGGATTATTTAATATTTCCTTTATCCTCTGCTTTTCTTTTGGCTAAAGCTTATGTAATTGAGACATATCTGTGCCTCCCCACTGCCAACTCAGGGATTGATTGAAAGTTTCTCATGGATAATGACAA
>NW_006922564.1:287297-288752 GCF_000298275.1 Orycteropus afer afer
GGATTTGAACCTCCAGCCTTCTGGTTAGCAGTCAAATGCCTTAGGCACTATGCTACCAGAGCTCCCTTCTGTAGAGATACTGCCTTGTAAACCCAAGGAGGGGTTGCTAGGAGTCGGAATCGACTTGACGGCAGTAAGTTGGGCTTTTTGTTTGTTTGTTTGTTCATGCCATAGCATAGCTTTTAGTAAATTTTGCTGTTGTTATGTGTAGTTGAGTCTGTTCTCACTCATAGCAATGATATGTAAAACAGAAACATTACCCAATTCTGCCATTCTCACAATATTTGCTCTGTTTGAGCCCACTGTTGTGTCAATTCATCTCTTTTTCACTGACCTTCTACTTTACCGATCATGATGTTCTTCTCCTGGGACTGGTCCCTCCTGATAATATGTGTAAAGTATATGAGACAAGTCTTGCCATCCTTGCTTCTAAGGAGCATTCTGGCTGTACTTTTGCCAAGACAGATTTGTTCACTCTTCAGGCAGTTCTTCGTATATTCAATATTATACACCAACACCGTAATTCAAATGCATCAATTCTACTGTGGTCTTCCTTTTTCATTGTACAGCTTTCATATGCATATGAGGCTATTGAAATTACCATGGCTTTGGTTAATTATACTTTAGTCTTCAAAGTGACATCTTTGCTCTTTAACATTTTCAATAGTTTTTTTGCAGCAAATTCATTGATTTCTTGACTACTGCTTCAAAGGACATTGATTGTAGATCCAAGTAAAATGAAATCCTTGACAAATTCAATCTATTCTCCATTTATCATGTTGCTTATCAGTCCAGTTGTGAGGTTTTTAATTTTTTCTTTATGTTGAAGTTCAATGTGTACTGAAGACTGTAGTCTTTGATCTTTATCAGTAAGTGCTTCAAGTCCCATTCAGTTTCTGCAAGCAAGGTTGTGTCATTTGCATATTTCAGGTTGTTAGTGAGTCATCCTCCAATACTGATGTGGCATTCATATTCATATAGCTCAGATTCTCAGATTATTTGCTCAGCATATAGATTGAATAAACAAGTATAGTGAAAGGATGCAACCCTGACACACACTTTTCCTGATTTTAAAACATACAGTATCCTCTTGTTCTGTTCAAATGACTACCTCTTTGTCTATGTCTAAATGGGCACAATTAAATGTTCTTGAATTCCCATTCTTTCCAGTGAAACATAGATAAAAAACTTTCTGATATTCTCTGCTTTCAGGCAAGATCTTTCTGATATCAGCCATGATATCCCTCATTCCATGTCCTCTTCTGAATCCAGCTTGAATTTTTGGAAGTTCCCTGTCAATGCACTGCTGTGATCCTTTTGAGTTATCTTCAACTTAAGTTTACTTGCATACACTAATTATGATATCATTTCAATAATTTCCACATTCTGTTGGATCACTTTTCTTTAGCATGGGCATAAATATGGATCTCTCCCATTACATTGTCAGATAGTTGT
>NW_006922564.1:289722-296054 GCF_000298275.1 Orycteropus afer afer
TATAATATATAATATATGATATATGAGGAGCTCTGGTAGCGTAGTGCCTAAGGCACTTGATTGCTAACCAGAAGGCTGGCGATTCAAACCCACCAGCCACTCCTCGGAAGGAAGGTTGGGCAATCTACTTCGGTAGTGACACTGCCTCATAAACCCAAGGAGGGGTCGCTATGAGTTAGGGCCGACTTGATGGCAAACAACAACAACAACAATATGATATATGATGTATGATGTATTATATATGATATGATATGATATGATACAATAGGATATGATACGATACTATATGATATGATATGTTATTATTTATACTGTTTGTTGGGGGGAGAAAAGCAAGCACAATTCATTATTTTTGACAGGTACATATGATTATTCAACAATGTAAATAGTTTTTTCTTGTCCATTTAAGTAATTGTGGTTTTAAGCTCTAGTGTCTTCAAAATTCCAGCAACTGATGACAAATATCCTGGTTTTTGATCAACATCACCAATAGATATGTCTACTTCTGCACATAGTGTCCTTTAGAGACTATTTAAAAGTTCTCTTTAAAAGAGATCTTTCAGACAAAAGTTGCTGTCACAGTTTTCTAGCTCTATGAAAATATGACTTTAACTTACCGATAAATCATACATATGAAAAACGTTAACAACAATGCAAGATTTAGTTAAAATTAGAGAAATGGACCACTTAGAGATTCTATGTTCACCTACTAAATGCTTAAATATTCATTTACTCTCTAGCCAATATCCATTTCAATGAATAGATTTCTTTGAATATGCCTTTATGTAACTTGATGCCAAGGACTTGACAAACTTTACCATTTTCCTTTATTTATATTTCAATTAAATATGTACACCTTATGTGAATTTCTGGTACATGGGAACATGTGGATTTAATGTTTTCTGAACAAGCAGTTTTTAGACAGGGATGCTATGTACTTTTATGCCTGTGTGACTTGCCTCTGTTGTGATACCCTTGATAGTGTAAACCTTGTACTATTTATTTTTTCATTCTACTTTCAAGTACCAATAACCTAAAAATAAACTTTCTGTATGGAAAGTGCTCAATAAATATTTGGTATAATGTAGGCTGAATGGATGGATAGATGGATAATGAGTCAGTTCAGAAAGACATGTATCAAAATTCCACTATCTTATAAACTTTTAGGGTGATTCAATTTTTTGAAATGAATTATTCAAGAGCTCATTTGATGATCTACCATTATCTTTTCTACATGTTTGACCTGCCCAACAGTATTGGGCTGTCGTGATAATGTCTCAATATTCACACTTTGGCTATACTCTAGGATTAACTTGTTGTTGTTGTTGTTATTTACTATCGAGTAGGACCCGACACACAGTGCACCCTCCTTGGGTTTCTGAGGCAGTATCGCTATGGAAGTAGATTGCCCAACCTTCCTTCTGAGGAGTGGCTGGTGGGTTTTAACCGCCAGCCTTCTGGTTAACAGTCAAGTTCTTTAGGCACTACTCTACCAGAGCTCCTAAATCAAATCAGGACTTACTTGTTGGTGCCCAAAATTCATTAGAACTTCTTCAAGAAGTAAAGTATAATATGTATAGTATTTTAGAGTCTCTTCCTTGTCTCAGAATTTAGTCATATCAAAACTTTGTTTTAAAATTTTTGTCTGTGGCCTAGACATTAAGGTTCCATATAAAAAACTCACACTTATGAGAGTTTCAAATGACAAGCTATTGAGAAAGGCAGACATTTGAGAAAAGCACTGAAATGCTCATAAGATGAATGGAGAAGGATGCAGGCTGATAGACTACCTTTATATTCAGTTCTGCTCATGTACATCTACTTCTGAAGGATCTTTAATCGATCACAACCCCTAATGGCAGACATCGAAATGAATAAACATAGCTTTTAACCTCAAGACTCTTTTCAACTGTTGTATTAATACTAATACTAAGGAGCTCTGGTGGTGCTGTGCTTAACACATTTGACTGCTAACCAGAAGGTTGATGGTTCAAACTCACTAAGCTGCTCTGCAGAAGGAAGATGGGGCAATCTACTTCTGTAAAGATTTACCACCTTAGAAACCTAGTGGGGGTTGTTATGAGTCAAAATTTACTCGATGTCAGTGCATTTTTGAATGTTACTAGTGCTAATATTATTACCAGTGTTAATATTACTAATGGCAGTTGACAAGTGCCACCTATTGAGCATTTCCTTTACCCCAATATGCTAAGTATTTTACATAGAATGTCTCTACTTTTCTTAATAACTTTATTTTATTTATTTATTTACTTTCTTTTTTATTTTAAGAGCTTGTTTTACATTCCACATAGCATGCACATTTAGTTTCATTCCCCATTTACCGTGTCCAACCCTAACCCAGTCTCCTCCCCTCCCTGCCCTGTAACCCTTCCCCTGTGCCCCTCATATTTATGCACTCCTGTTTGTCCTGCATTTCCTCAGTTTGAATGTTGGTCCTCTTGGTGTCCCATGATCTATTGCTCTAAGGGATGTAGTACCATAGAGTATGTGGTTGTGTCATCCTGAGTTGAGTTGTCTGCCTGTACATCTTGTTAACTACTGGGCTGAGAGCCCATCCCTGGGTGGTGAGTTTTATTCCAGGTGCAGAATGTATTCTAGGGCCATAGTATTGGGAGTCTCACCAGATTTCATCTGACCAGTAATTCTGGTCATTATTGAGCTTTTGGATCTTGTTCCACCCTTTCCCTCCCACTTTATCCAGGATCTGCAGATTTGATCCTTTCCTGAGTTGTTGGCATTGGTATCCAGGCACCATCTAGTTCTTCTGGTCTTGAGGTCCATTGTGTCCTAGAGCTGATTGCTTCTAAATGTCCTTTTTTTTTTTTTTTTTTTCGTTCTTCTTCACTTCCGATGCTAGGAGACTGTTAGCTGCATCTTAGATGGCAGCTTGGAAGCTTTTAAGACCCCAGTCACCATTCACCAATGTAGGATGTGGAGCAACTCTTTTATAAATTTTATTGTGCCAGTTGAATCTAGTGTCCCCCAGTATTATGATCTTGAGACAGTAGATCTATTGGATCTCTTTCCCATAATGTCTGGTTGTCTGTGAGGAATTACTCTGTGTAGGAAATGGGACGACACCAAATTGTGCACACAAGAGATAGATGACAGATGCTAATACTAGCAATGTGTCCACAATACTGCATTGACATTAACACCAAACACTAGACTATACATATAAATAAATAAACACCTGAGATGATCATATGGGGTCCGTGAACAGAAGTATACTCTAGACCAAGGATAGATTCAGCTGAGGTTAATGTTGTACAGACACCAGTGATACAAAATACTCGCAGTCTTTAGTTAATTTTATGAGATAGTTATCATGAGCCTCAATTTACTTACAAAGACACTGAGGTTTAGAGAGGAAACATTTTAAAAATAATATTACAAGTAAAAGAAAATTCTGACATCAAGGTCCATTTTTTTAAGAAGTAAGTGCATGACAAGTTTTTATTGTTTGTTTTTTTTTTAAGTTACAACTGCACATTCATGATTATAATTATTTTACTTCTGAAGAACCAGAGAATAAGATTAATAATAAATAATAACAAATCCTCAATTTGCCTTTAGTACACTACCCAACATTACAAACCTAAGAAGATCATAATCCTGCTGAGTTAATTTAGTATTGTTGTTTTTTCTTTTTGCCCCCAAATGCATTGAAATTTTTTACTTAAAACAGGCTAACATGGTCATTATAAGAACTCAAATAACAGAGATACTTAGTGTAAAAATAAATGATCTCTTGCTTATTTGTCTAATGTTTCCTGCCTATGTAATTGTTAAAATATTATGTGTATTCTTCTTTGTTCAAACATAATTTTATAAACGATTAAAAGTGCTGTTTTAAAATAAAATCGAATGATCTGAAAACTCTTTTTCATCAAAAATTGTTGTTTATATATGGATTTACCTCATTTGTTTTAATCACTAAATAGCATTCCATGCTATTGATGCACCATCATTTATTCTACAATTATCCCATTGATGGGTACCTAGAACAGATATAACAATTTTGCAATTCCAGACAATGATGTAATTAACATACGTGGGCATATGTACTTGAGTTATTTTTCTTCTGTTGGATAGATTTCTAAAATTAGAATGGCTGGTTTATACATATATGTAAATTTAATAGATACTGACATATTAATTTCTCAAATTTTAATAGTAATTAACATATCTTCCAGGAAAAAATGTTAATTTCTCCACATGCCCACAACCATTTAGTATTATTAGCCTCCATTTTGTGTGTGTATATGTTTGCATGTGTTAATATGGTGCAGTTTCCTTTAGTAGAAAATGTGTAGCAATGTGTAGCAGTCATTTGTTGCCTGATGATCCCTGATAATGAATCACTTTTCTTTTTCCCTCAAATGGCTTACAATTTAACTTATAAACTAGTAATAGTTATAATGATTGTAGTGGAGACACTCCTGTAATGGATGGCCAGGGTTAGTTTAGGATAGAGGTGGAGTTGTTAGGCAAATATTTAGTTAAGGCTTCCAGTCAAAAGTTGGCAAAAAACATTAGACTGAACAATCCAACTTTCCTTTCTAAAAGAATTAGCTGAAAACTTATTTTGAGCAGAAACAAAGCTAATATTTGTGTGATTTGAAACAGACAAACCATGATCCTGTGATTCCATGATGTCTTGTGGGTCATAATGAAGATCCATCCCACATCATTTTTATGCACCACATGTGTACTGAGATTTCTTACACCTTTAGCCATGAAAATATTCGGGCTAACAGTTAACAATCTTGACTTATTTTCCTGCCTCTACCACAGCTAGATGCTTAATTTGGGCAAATAATTTTATTTAAATTGCCTTAAGTTTTCTAATTTGGGGTTATTAATCATATTCAACACACCATCAACTTTAGTAGGGATATATAATTATAGCACCATCTCTTAATTGGCAAGTGGTCAGAGCATTGGAAAGGCAGTTCAACCGTTGAAAGAAGTTCTGAATACATAAATTGGTGACTACAGAAAACAAGCATGAAGAAATTAAAATGTTTAGAACTTGTGATTCTTACATGATTGTCCTGAACCAAGTAGTTTGGAATCCTGGAAAAAGCACATGATAAAAAGTATGGAATTTGATACCAGGAATACTTATGTTACATTCATAACTTTGCTTGTTTAGCAATATGAAGTTGGATAGGTATTATATAAATGAGGATGCTTTCTGTTTGAAAAGACAGAAAAACTAATTAAAAGTGACTTATATAAAGACAAATATATAGGCTCGTGGTGAGTGATCATTTCAGTGGTACACATATTTTCCTGATTTGATTCAGTGTTCACATAATGGCACCAGGGTGGGATTTGTTTCTGTTTCTCAGCTCTATTTCCATATTAGCTCTACTCTTTATCATCAAATAGTTACAAGATGGCTGCAGCACACGTAATCCCTGTTTTCTTCTTTCACATCCAGCAAAGAATAGAGACTAACTTTTCTAATTGTTTAAACAAAATCTCTGCAATTGCTTCATTTAGTTTAAGTTGTGTCATGAGCTTATCCCTCAAGTATTTTGGAGGGGATGGGGAATGGAAAACATTAGTTAGCGTTAGTTAGCTCCTCTCTGAAGCCTGGGGAAAGTTGTAATTGCTCCAGAAACATTTAATCTAAGGAGTAAGGAATGGCTTCTGAAAGTGAAATCAGCACAGTGTGACCACAAAAATGGGGAGCAGAGGCATATTGGCAACAAACATACATGCCCATGATATTACTGTGTTAGTTTCCTATTGCTACATTAAAATATAACCAGAAACCTAACAGTTTCAACAACACAAATTTATTATTTTACACTTCTGGATGTCAGAATTCAGATTTCATTTCACTGGGATAAAATCAAGGTGTTGGCAGTACTCCATTCCATTCTGATTCAAGAGGAGAATTATTTTCTTGCTTTTCCCAGCCATCAGACCTGTCCATATTACTTGGCTCATTGGCCTCCTAACATCTTCAGATATAACAATGTACAGTGTACTCTTTCTCATGATGCATTCTCTCTGATTCTGACTTTTATGTCTTCCTGTTCCCCATATAAGCATCCTTAGATTACACTGACCACCCACCCCTGATAATGCAAGAAAATCTCTTTATTTTAAAATCAGAGGTTAGTAACCTTAATTCCACCTGCAATCTCAATCCATCCTTGTCACAAAATGTATTCATAAGTTCCAGGGATTTGGAAAAGGACACTTTTGGGGGCAATTACTTCACAACATCATAAAATAAATTAGCCATATACAACCATATCTAAAGTGGATTAATATGTATTACTATATTAGAA
>NW_006922564.1:296289-300386 GCF_000298275.1 Orycteropus afer afer
CTTTCATTTATTATGCAGGTGCCTCATGCAGCAGCATGGTTCTGAGGTTAACAGAGAAGGCTGATCTGTGTTAACATTTTCACATGTTGCTTTCAGCTAGTTTCTCCCACACAAACAGTAGTGGATGAAGTAGTATTGTGTCAGAGAAATCAGGTGGCTGGAAAATCACAAGAGAACTTCTGGGAAAACATTCAAAGGATTAGAACTGGCTCTCAGGCATATACTTAACACAATTTATTTTCTTCACCTGTTCCATATTTAGGAATTCTGGTATCATAGTGCTTAAGACATGACCGCTAACCAGAAGGCTGGCGGTTCAAACCCACAAGCCACTCTTCCGAAGGAAAGTTGGGCAATCTACTTCCATAGTGATACTGCCTAGGAACCCAAGGAGGGGTTGCTATGAGTCAGGTCTGACTCCACGGCACATAACAACAACAACAACAACAACAATAACACATTCCATCTTTAGAAACAAAACAAATGTAAAAACATTGCACTGAAATAAGAGGTCATTTGAATATTGTTGCTAATATATCTGAATTAAGAATATTTACAACAGTTAACACTTCTGAGATAACAGTTTTTTTCAGTGTTACTTTTAGTGCTTAACTTGTGACACCTACTCATTTATTCAATGAGCCTGTTCCCCAACTAACATGGAGGTAGAAATAAAAATGTTACACAAGGAATGTAAAACATTTCACATTTTAGTTTCTCTCATATCCTGTGAGTTTTAAAGGGAAAATTAAAAAAACAATGAAGGATGTGAATTTAGAATTTTTAAATGCTGTTCTATCAGGATAAACTGATTTTCATATTTCAGTGAAAAAAAAAAAGTTCATTTCAAGAACAAATGCCATAATATAAGTTAAGATGCAAAAAAAAAAAAAAAAAGTTAGGTGGGAACATGCATTTATATTTTGCTTGATTAACACAATACATCACAAACACTACAGGGTCAATCATAAGTTAAGATAAAAAGGAGGTTTTAAGGAGAGATTTATAGAGATAGAGAAGCACTGGAGTGGGTTTTTTATACCAGGAAGATCAAGAAGGCTAGAGATACTCATGCTTAAGGCATCAAGTGATGCATTTTTTGATCTTCAAAAGTAAAAAGAAAGAGTGCCTACACAGCATCATTTCATTCAAATCCCTTTATATGCATTAAACTGGCTTACTGAAAGAGCATTCGTGAAGCACAGGTTCACTGAAGAACTCAAATATAATTTGTCTTTGGAATGAAAGAATTTATTACACCTGCTGTCTAATGACTTTTCTCCCATGATATTCTTCAATTCAAAATTTGCTAAATGGAACTAGCATCATTATTATTTTATTTCAAATATGATCAACTTTACTGAGTTTAGTATAATCCTCTGTGATTATCTGAATAACAACAACAAAAAAATATTGGAAAGACTTTCAAATTTCAAGACTGAGGAACTTCTTTGTACTTATCATTTTCAGAATAACTGTGGCTTTCCATCAAACAATTCTTTTTGACATATGCCCATTTATTTAGATGTTTTAGAACTTTATACATGAACAGTTTCAAGGTCAGTTGGCTAATAAGAATTTGTCAGTTTTGACAGAAAAGCAATTTTTACAGTTATTAAAAATAAAAATACTATTTACATTCTAGTTAGTTTCATGCTGCCATTTTTGATAAAGAATGATGAAGGAAGAGGGAAAGATAAATATGTATTGAATTCCAAACTCCGTCAGGGTAGTATGGAGATTATAATATATGGTATTATTTTCAAAAGTTGCTTATTTATTTCACAAGGCAAAATCATTAGTAAAGCAACATGAAAATGAAACTTTGAGTCTTTACAAGGAAAAAAATTGTTGCAAAACTTACAGACATCCATTTTTTCCACTTTCTTACAAAAATAGACATGAATAAAGACAATGTCTTTTTTAGAAACACTGACAGATTGAATTGAATTCTGTAATCAATATGAATTCATCCCAGTCATCACACTCCCTGTTGCACAGAAAAATGTTTGACTTTTCTCTACCTATTCTTTATTCCTTGGGTGGGGAATTAACTACAACTCTTACTAAAGATTCAATAAAAAATGTTAAGGCACTCTGTGATATATCAACTTCTTAAAGATACTGGCACATACTTGCGATTAAACTGATTTCTGGCAAGGAGAATTAAATTGTTATGATTTTCTAAGTCAATACTCAACTCTTAGAGCTGGAAAGGGTGTCACCTTCCTTGAGCTCATTGTTGTTGTTTTTGTTATTTGCCGTCGAGTCGGCCCCGACTCATAGAAGGATGAATATCTAAATAAAGGCAGCAATCTGCAAGCAAGGGGGAGTAGTATTGTGTGGGAAACAAAACTGTACCATCTCTTTAGTAGCAAAATGCATTACACTAAGGGGGCCATAGGGGTGTTTGGGGTAAGTTATGAGATAATTACTAGACATCGATGCATGCAATGATTATGTTAGTATTATATTAATAGAAAAACTAAGTACATTAATGTACTTTTAACTAACAGATAATGATAGATGTATATGTAACTCATATTCAGTGAGGAATGTTTAACAGAAATTAGCTAAGTAATTGTTACATTTTGTATGGTTAGAGTGAGTGAGTTTAAATCTCTACTTATAATTAATTTCTATTGTTCATTAAGATACAAAAATTACACTTAAATTCAGAAAAATTGTTAGCTCACTGAAAATAATAAAATAAATGGCACTGCTCAGAAAGAGAGAAAACCACAGAAGATGAAGGATATGACAGCAAACACAATTCATTTAACATATAGATGAGGATACTTAAATATTACTCAAGCTAACACAGCCTTTTTTTGTAGCTGATTTTAAAAGAAGGTAGATGTAATGTCCATACCAAAAGTTTATAAAAAATATTTCTAGGCTCTCAAATTCTTAAGATTAAAGATTATATGTTGAAACAGAATACAATTAAAAAATAGCTGAAGGTAAAGAATATCAGAAAGATGTTTACCAGTCTTTTATTGACTATGCAAAAGCATTCAACTGTGTGGATCATAATTATGATCAAATTATGGATAACATTACAAAAAGTCAGAATTGCAGGACACCTAATTGTACATGTGCAGAACCTGTATATAGACCAAGAGGCAGTTGTTCAAACAGACCAAGTGAATACTGCATGGTTTACATTCAGGAAAGCTGTGCATCAAGGTTGTATCTTTTCAAGATATTTACTCAATCTGTATGCTGAGCTAATAATCTGAGAAGCTGGACTATACAAAGAAGTATACGGCATCAAGATTGGAGGAAGACCCATTAACAACCTGCAAAATGTAGATGTCACAATCTTGTTTACTGAAAGTGAAGATGAGTTGAAGTACTTACTTATGAAGATCAAAAGCTACAGCCTTCATTATGGATTACATCTCAATATAAAGAAAACAAACATCTTCACAACTGGACATATAAGCAACATCATGATAAGCAGAGAGAAAATTGAAGTTGTCAAGGATTTCATTTTACTTGGACCCACAACCTCCATGGAAGAAGAAGTCAAGAAATTGAACAATGTATTGCATTAGGCAAATCTGTTGCAAAAGACCTCTTTAAAATGTTAAAGAGCAAAGATATAACTTTGAAGACTAAGGTGCTCATGATCCAAGCCATAGTATTTTCAACTATCCCATGTGCATGTGATAGCTGGACAATAAATAAGAAAGACAGAAGAATTGATGGCTTTGAACTATGGTATTGTTGAAGAATACTGAATATACCATGGACTGCAATATGAATGAACAGATACATGTTCAAAGAAGCATAGCCAGAATGCTCCTTAGAAGCAAGGATGGATTGTCTAACACAATTTACACAGGTTAGGAGGAGGCCCTGGAGAAGGATGTCATAGTTGGTAAAGTAGAGGATCAACGAAAAAGGGGAAGATTCTCAATGAGATGCACTGACACAGTGGTTATCACAGTGGGATTGAACATAGCAACAACTGTAAGGATGACTCAGGACCAGACAGTGTTTTGCTATGTTGTGCATAGAGTCACTATGAGTCTTAACCAATTCCACAACATCAAACAACAACACAGAACAGACTTTTTTTTTTTTTTTTT
>NW_006922564.1:300766-301623 GCF_000298275.1 Orycteropus afer afer
CCTTCCAATTGGATGACATGGTAGCCAGGCACCATCTAGTTCTTCTGGTCTCATAGTTGTATAGGCTGCAGATCAGATGGTGTACCAGTCACTAGGACTAACTGTTTCCATGAATTTCCATGAATTCTTTGTACAGAACAGAATTTTAAAATATTATTCAATATGATGCTTTCTTTTTGTAGCTGATTTGAAAAAAAAGGTACATGCAATGTCTACTATTAAAAATTTATATTTTCAAGCTCTGAAATTCTTAAGACTAAAGACTATATGTTAAAACAGAATAAAATTTAAAAGGTAGGTAAGACAACAACAACAAAATAATGAACAATAAATATTTAAGTCTCCTTTAATATTCAAAAGAGCTCTGATGGTGGAATAGTTAAAGCATTTGTCTGCTAACCAAAAGGTCAGTGATTTGAAACTAACAGACACTCCATGGGAGAAAGATGAAGCAGTCTCCTTTGCAAAGATTTATAGCATTGAAAAACCTATGGAGTAGTTCTATTCTGTCCCATAGGGTGGCAATAAGGTTGCTATGAATCGGTTACACTGAATGGTATTGGGGTTTGGTTTTAGTATTCCAGTAAATGAAAACTCAAATAGAATGAGGAAATTACCTACCAATATCATTAATATCACACAAGTAAAGTTTTGCTGAAGATAATTCAACAAAGTTTGCAGCAATACTTTGTTAGGGAACTACCAGAAATTTAAAGCAGATTCAGAAGAGGGCGTGGAATGAAGGCTATCACTGCTGATACCAGATGGATCTTGGCTGAAAGCAAAGAATACCAGAAAGATGCTTACCTGTGTTTTATTGACTATGGAAAGAAATTTGACTGTGTGGATCATAACAA
>NW_006922564.1:301911-303276 GCF_000298275.1 Orycteropus afer afer
ATAGACTTGTAATTTGAACAGAATAGTGAGATAATGCATGGTTTAAAATCAGGAAGAGTGCATCAGTGTTATGTCATGGAAGTGCAGCAAGAATGTTCCTTAGAAGAGAGAATGGCCAGACTTTGTCTCACCTACCATGATCATATTGCCAGAAATGACCAGCCCAGGGAGAAGGAGATCATGCTTGGTAAAGTACAGGGTCTGCATAAAAGGGGAAGGCCCTCAAGGAAATGGATTGACACAGTGGCTTCAATAATGGACTCAACATTTATGCTGAGACACTTGGGGTGAGATGATATCTCATTGTTGTTTTGATTTGCATCTCTCTGATGGCTAATGATCATGAACATTTCCTCATGTGTTTGTTGGTCGCCAGTATACCTTCTTTAATGAAGTGTCTGTTCATGTTCCTTACCCATTTTTGAATTGAGTTGTTTGAGTTTTTGGTGTTGAGGTGTTATATAAATTTTGGAGATAAGTCCCTTGTCAGATATGTCATTACCAAATATTTTTTCCCAACGTGTAGGTTATCTTTATACCTTTTTGGAGAAGTCTCGATGTGCATAATAATTTAATTATTAAAAGGTCCCAGTCATCTAGTTTCTCTTACATTGACTGTGCATTTTGGGTTATGCTTGACAGTATATTTATGACATAGACTAGGGCCCCTAGATTTGTCCCTGTTTTATCTTTGATGAGCTTTATAGTTTGGGGTTTTATATGTAAATCTTTGATCCAACTTGAGTTTGTTTTTGTGTTTGGAGTGAGGTATGGATCTTGTTTCATTTTTTTTGCAGGTGGATATCCAATTTTGCCAGCACCATTTGTTAAAGTGGCTATCTCTTCCCCATTTAATGGGTTTTGGTCCTTTGTCAAGGATCAGCTGTCCATAGATGGATGGGTTTATTGCTGGGTTTTTGATTGTGTTCCATTGGTCTATGTCTGTATCATTGCACCAAGACCACACTTTTTTTTACTACTGTGGCTGTATAGTAGGTTTTGAGATTCGAGAGTGTGAGACCTACCACTTTATTTTCATTCTTCAGCAGTGGTTTTCTTATATGGATTCTCTTTCCTTTCCATATGAAGTTAATATTAGGTTTTTCCATATCCTTATGTTGATGGCATCTGGATCAGGTTTCATTGAATGTGTTGATTACTTTGGGTAATATTGACATTTTCATAATATTCAGTCTTCCTATCCATGAACAAGGAAAGTTCTTCCATTTATGTAGATCCCTTGTAGTTTCTTGTCGTAGTATTTTATAGTTTTCTTTGTATGGGTCTTTACTGTCTCTGGTAAGATTTATTCCTAGATATTTTTTTCTTTTTGGTAGCTATTGTAAATGGTATTGTTTTCCTTAT
>NW_006922564.1:310047-312733 GCF_000298275.1 Orycteropus afer afer
TGGCTGAAACACTCTACTCTTTGGCTTCCTGGGTTCCACCCCTTCCTCCTGCTCTTCCGGCCTGCTACTCTGTGCTACGCCTGTGCTTACCTTGCTCCCAAAGACCTGGTCCCTCTCGGTAGGATAACAAGGGAAACGTGTTCAGTGCAGATCAGTGAGTAAGCACAAGCCCGCCAGAGGGATATAGCTCTGTAGTTTTCCCTTTTTGTGGTATCTTTCCCTGGTTTTGGTATCAGTGTTATGCTTGCTTCATAAAATGAATTTGAGAGTATTCCATATTTTACTATGTTTTGGAATAGTTTGAGTGGTATAGGTGTCAACTCTTCCCTGAATGTTTGGGAAAATTCTCCAGTGATCCATCTGGGCCAGGACTTTTTCTTGTGAGAAGTTTTTCATGACCAATTCAATTTCTTCTTTTGTTATAGGTCTGTTCGAGTAGTCTATCTCCAACTGGGATAGTTTAGGTATGTCTTGTATTTCTAGAAACTTGTCCATCTCTTCTAGGTTCTCAAATTTGTTGGAGTACAATTCTTCATAATATTCTGTCAATATCTATTTTATTTCTGTTGGTTTTCTTGTGATGTCACCCTTTTTGTTTATTATTCATATTTGCATCTTCTCTTCCTTTTCTTTTGCTAGATTTATGAGTGCTTTGTCAAATTTTTTCATCTTTTCGAAAAATCAGCTTCTTGTTTTATTGATTTTCTCTACTGTTTTTTTCATTTTGTTTCATTTATTTCTGCTCTGATCTTTATTTTTTCCTTACTTCTGGATACTGTGGGTTTCTTTTGTTGAACTTTTTCTAATTGTTGGAGTTGCTTGGTTAGAGTGTTGATTTTGTTTCTTTTTTTCTTCTTTGATGTGTGCATTTATTGCTATAAATTGACTTCTGAGTACTGCTTTTGCTGTGTCCCATAGGTTTTGGTAAGATGTTTCTCTATTCTCCTTTGCTTCTAGGATTTTTTTTTTTTTATTATTTCCCATTTTATTTCTTCTGTTACCCAGTAGTTTTTGAGTAGTGTATTACTCAGTTTCCACATTTGGCATTTTTTCCTTAATCTTCCTATTACTGACTTCTAACTTTATAGCATTGTGGTCTGAAAAGATGCTTTGTAGTAATAAAATGTTTTTGAATATACTGAGGCTTGTTTTATGTCCTATCATATGGTCTATTCTGGAGAATGATCCATGTGCACTGGATAAGAATATGTATTGTGATTTTGTTGCATGGAATGCTCTGTATATGTCTATGAGGTTGAGTTGTTTGATTGTGTTGTTGAGTTCTTCTGTATCTTTGCTGAGTTTTTTTTTTTTTTTTTTAGTAGTTATATCCTCCTTGAAACTGGTGTGTTAAAGTCTCCTACTACTATTGTAAAGTTGTCTATTTTTCCTTTCAATTTTGTTAATATTTGCTTCATGTATTTTGGAGAACTTTCATTGGGTGCATAGATATTTATTATGGTAATGTCTCCTTGGATAATTGATACTTTTAACATTGTATAATATCCTTCTTTGTCACTTATGCTGTTTTCCACCTTAAAGTTTATTTTATCAGAAATTAATATTTTCACTCCTGCTCTCTTTTGGTTACCATTGGCTTATTATATTTTTTTCCAACCCCTTAACTTTTAATTTGTTTTTATGTTTGCATCTAAGATGGGTCTCTTCTAGGCAGCATATCAAAGGGTCTTTTTTTCTTATCCAATCTGCCACTCTCTTTCTCTTGACTGATGTGTTCAGTCCATTCACATTGAGTGTAACTAGTGATGGGTATGATTGATTGCTGTCATTCTCTTTTGTTTTTTTGTTGTGTTGTTGGAGATTTCCTTGGTCAAAATCCTTTTCTTTTCTGAGTTAAATTAATTTTGCTACCAACTGTTTCTTCTCTTTTCTTCTTTATTGTTGGTTTTGTGCTTACTAAGCCCATATGTTTTCTTCTTTCTGAGTTTGTTTAGGGGGACAGTTAATTTTCTTAGTAGTTAACCTGAAGTGAATTCTTGTTTCCTAAATTTTGGAACGTCTCTTCTGTAAGGACATTGTCCTGTCTTCCTCTGCATTTGGTAGTTTTGAAATTAGAACTTTTATTCCCTCTATTTGCTTTGTTGCTGGTGTTGTCTGCAGATTGACTCCCTTGTTTCTTTGTGTAGAGGGTTTTATTAGCTTATTTTGAGTGTCTATTTATGGTTTGTTTTTTTAAGTGTTGATGTCAAGTGTCCTGATTTTAATTTTTTGTTCTCTGCTGTGGGTTCTCTATTGGAAGAATTCTCTTTAGCATTTCTTGTAGAGTTAGTCTGTTTTTCACAAATTCCCTCAATTTCTGTTTGTCTGAGAATACCTTGATTTCACTCTCATATTTGAGGGACAATTTGGCTGGACATAGAATTCTTGATTGAAAGTTCTTTTCCTTCAGTGTTTTATATATGCCATCCCTTTGTTTTCTTGCCTGCATTGTTTCTGCTGAGCAAACAGAACCTAGTCTTAATGGCCTTCCATGGTAGGCAATATATTTTATTTTTTTTCCTGGACTGTTCCCAAGATCCTTTCTTTGGCTTTGGCTTTGGACAGTTTGATTATGATGTGTCTTGGTGACTTTCTCTTGGGATCTATCCTGTATGGGGTTCATTGAGTTTCTTGGACAGATGGATTTTCTTCCTTCAAGATGTTGGGGAAATTTTCTGTTAGCAAG
>NW_006922564.1:312911-314176 GCF_000298275.1 Orycteropus afer afer
TTTTGTTGTTGTTTGTTTGTTTTTGTTTTTTATGCTTGCAAGTGTGGAGCAGGTGCTCTTTTTTTTGGTTATTAATTCAGATGTGTTGGGTTGCTTTCTAGTTTTCTTTGTGTTGGTGGAATTGATGTAGGGAATGTGGATGCAGATCTCTGTTTGTCATGAAGGGGATTTGGAGTTGGGACGAGCAGGTGTTGTGGTGATTTAATGTGTTCCTTCTATTAGATGAGGCAGGGGAGAAGGGGAAAAAGAGAAAGTAAAGAAAAACAATGGCACCAGTAGGAAGTCCTCATTCTCCACATTTGTGCAGTTGTTGCTGGCTCCAGGAGTTTAGTTTGAGTCTGTTTGGGATGGCTACTAATGATGACATTTTGTTGTCAATCACAGACCCATGGTTCAAAATCAACAGAGACCTCAATGGTTAGGGGGCCACTACTTTCCACTCAGGTTGGGAAGCTGCAAAAAAACCTGTACCCTGGTCCACTCTGGTAAGAAGCAGTTGAGGAAGAATTGAACCCCATCCTGCTGCTGTGAGCTCACTCCAGCACTCTGTCTACTTGCAAAGAGTTTCTTCCCTTCCCTCTCTCCTTTCTGAATTCCATCACAGCCTGAGCCAAGGGGGTTTTTGCTTGGTTTCTTAGCAAAGTTATCTACTCACTCAGCTCACCTCCCAAGATTAGTTGGAAACTCCCTGTGTGGGTTCTTTGTTTTTGTTTTTTTTTTTCCCTCTCTTGTCTCAGTTGCTCATTTGTATTGCTAATGAGGTTTCTGCTTCTCCATCTCTCCATCTCCTTCATGGCTGGGCAGGTTCATTGATTTTTCCCAGATGTTTAATCTGCTCCTTTTCTCTACCTCCACTAAATCTGGCATCTATTTGCCTCAGCTGTTCACAACCCCATTATCACTGTTCTGTCTGGTACACCTAGTTTTTTAGGAATTAAGATGCTAGAGAGAACAAACGTGTGGGATTCAGGTAAGACTCCCTCCTCTCACATTCCTTAATTTTAAATCTGTTTTTATATTTGTGTCTAAGGTAGGTCTCTTGTAGGCAGCATATCAATAGTTATTCTTTTCTTATCCAATCTGCCACTCTTTTTATTGACTGGTGCATTTAGTCCACTCACATTGAGTATAATTAGTGATCAGTATGAATTTGAGTATAATTAGTGATCGGTATGAACCAGGACAGAGGAGGAGTCAGCCGCAGGGATCCAGGTGAGGAGAGGGAACCCAGCCATGCCCAAAGCATTGGCGGGGGGGAACTGGAG
>NW_006922564.1:315431-316557 GCF_000298275.1 Orycteropus afer afer
ATGGAAAACTCAATATCTTCAGCCAAAACCAGGCCAGGAGCTGGTTGTGGAGCAGACCATCAACTGCTCATATGCAAGTTCAACTGGAAGTTAAAGACAATTAAAACAAGACCAAGAGAGCCAAAATATGATCTTGAATATTTAGAGATCATCAATATCCTGAATTTGGAGACCATCTAATGAAAAGATTTGATGCACTGAGCATCAATGACCAAAAACCAGAAAAACTGTGGGAGGGTATCAAGAACATTATCCATGAGGAAAGCAAGAGATCACTGAAAAGATGAGAAAAGAAGGGAAGACCAAAATGGATGACAGAAGAGACTCTGAAACTTTCCCTTGAGTGGAAAGTAGCTAAAGCAAATGGAAGAAATGACAAGACAAAAGAGCTGAACAGAAGATTTCAAACAGAAGCTTGAGCAGACAAAGCCAATTACTATAATGAAATGTGCAAAGACCTGGAATTGGAAAACAAAAGGGGAAGAACATGCTCAGCATTTCTCAAGCTAGAAAAAATTTAAGCCTTGAGTTGCAGTATTGAGAGATTCTGTGGGCCAAATACTGAATGATGCAAGAAACATCAAGAGAAGATGACAAGAATACACATAGTCACAGTACCAAAAAGAACTGGTCGATCTTCATCCATTTCAGGAAGTGGCATATGATCTAGAACCAAAGGTATTGAAGGAGGAAGTTGAAGCTGCAATGAAGGACTTGGCAATTCATTATTGTTGGTTTGTGCTTACTAAGCCCATATGTTTTTGTTTTTTTCTGAGTTTTCTTAGGGGGATTGTTAATTTTCTTTGTCATTACTATGAAGTAAATGCATATCCCATCAGCTCTGACTCATAGTGACCCCTCCTTGGGTTTCTGAGGCAGTATCACTACGGAAGTACATTGTCCAATTTTCCTTCTGCGGAGTGGCTGGTGGGTGTGAACTTCCACCCTTCTGGTTAGCAGTCAAATGCCTTAGACATTACGCTACCAGAGCTCCAAGTTAGAAACAGTCAGTTCTATAAAGACATTGTCCTGTCTTCCACTCCATTTGGAAGTTTTGTAATTTGACCGAAGAGACTCTGAAACTTGCCCTTGAGTGGAGAGTAGCTAAAGCAAATGGAAGAAATGA
>NW_006922564.1:319242-320446 GCF_000298275.1 Orycteropus afer afer
TGAGCTTCTTGGACAGACATCTTTACTTCCTTCATGATATGGGGAAAATTTTCTGTTAGCAAGTCTTCCACAATTTTCTCAGTTTTTTTCCCCCTCCTCCTCTTGTTCTGATATTTCAATGAGTCATATGTTATTTCTTTTCATGTCATCCCATATAACTCTAAGATTCTCTTCATTTCTCCTAAATCTTTGTTTTGATTTTTCTTCATACAGGCTGGCATCAAGGGATTTGTCTTTTAGTTTGATAATGTGTTCTTCATCCAATTCTAGTCTACCCTTTTGTCCTTTCACTTTGTTGTCTATCACTGTAATTTTAATGTTCATCTTCTGGATTTCTAATTGCTGCTTTTGTATGAACTTTAATTGTGTATTTGTCTTTTCATTTGTTCTTGATTGATTTTCTTGAATTCTTCCAGGGTACTGTCTGTCTTCTCATTGTTTCTGTATGTGAATACAGTTTGTTGTACTGTGGTGGCTTGTGTGTTACTGTGAGGCTGGATCGATGCCACCAGTATTTCAAATATCAGCAGGGTCATCCGTGTTGAGCAAGTTTCAGTAGAGCATCCAGACTTGGAAGAAGGAAGGGTCCACTAACTTCTCAAAGAGTTGGCCAGTGAAACCCTATGAATAACAGCAAAACACTGTCTGATATATTACTGGAAAGCTTTATGAATAGCCCTGAAAGATTATCTAATATAGTGCTTGAAGATGAGCCCCTCAGGTAGAAGGTACTCAACATATGACTGGGGAAGAGCTACTTCCTCAGAATGGAGCTGACCTTAATAATGTGGGTGGAGTAAATCTTTCAGGACCTCCATTTGCTGATGTGGTAGGAATCAAAATGAGAAGAAACAGCTGCAATGGTCCATTAATAAGCAAAGAGAACAAGGGGGTAGCACATGGTTTAAAATCAGGAAGCATACCATACTTATTCAATCTGTATGCTGAAAAAACAGTCCAGGAAGCTGGGCTATATGAAGAAGAACATGGAATCAGGATTGGAAGAAGACTCATTAACAACCTATGATACACAGATGACACAACTTTGCTTGCTGAAAGTGAGAATTACTTGAAGCATCTACTGATGAAGTTTAAAGTCTACTGTCTGCAGCACGGAGTACATCTCAACATAAAGAAAACAAAAATATTCGCAATTGGGCCAATGAGCAACATTAAAATAAATGGAGAAAAGATTTAACTTGTT